>NC_134359.1:119907225-120154725 GCF_048569485.1 Anomaloglossus baeobatrachus | reverse complement strand
CCCCGCCCCCGTCGCAGCTGCGATATCTTGTGATAGCTGCCGTAGCGAATATTATCGCTACGGCAGCTTCAAATGCACTTACCTGCCCTGCGACGTCGCTCTGGCCGGCGACCCGCCTCCTTCCTAAGGGGGCAGGTCGTGTGGCGTCACAGCGACATCACACGGCAGGCGGCCAATAGAAGCGGAGATGAGCGGGACGCAAAACATCCCGCCTACCTCTTTCCTTCCGCATTGCAGACGGGACGCAGGTAAGGTGATGTTCCTCGCTCCTGCGGCTTCATACACAGCGATGTGTGCTGCCGCAGGCATGAGGAACAACATCGTACCTGTCGCTGCAGCAAAAATTATGAAAATGACCGATACTACACCGATCATACGATACCGATGCTTTTGCGCTCGGTAATCGTAGTTAAAACGATTTACACACTACGATGTCGAGAGCGACGCCGGAAGTGCGTCACTTTCTATTTGACCCCACCAACATCGCACCTGCGATGTCGTAGTGTGCAAAGGGCCCCTAAGGGTTGGTTATCAGTTTAGGGCAGTTTAAGTTTGGTCGGGGTCCGACACCCAGCCCCAATACCACTCGGCTGGAATCTCCTCCAGCGGTAATCACATATAAGTAATGTATAGCGCTGGACACCATCGCCCTATACATTGTCTAGTGACCGCGGCGGAGCACTGCACCTTATGTCCCATTCACTTCACAATGACCTTTAAAATGCCTAAAGCCGCTTTCACACATCAGTTTTTTGCCATCAGTCACAATCTGTTTTCTCGACGGATCCATCGCAGATTGTGGCTAAACTGATGCGACGGATCCGTTTTTCGACGGATCCAACTAGCTGGTGGCTAAACAATAATTAGAGCATGCTCAGTTAAAAAAAGCGGAATCCGTCACCTGATTTCGTCATTTGACGTATTGCGATGGATCCTGCGCCCATAGGTTTGCATTCTACCAAACGACGGACGGCGATAGATGGATTTTCGACGTACACAAAAAACGTTACTGTGGACATTGTCTCTGTCTGACGGACAAACATTTTTAAACAGATCCATCGAACAACAGATGAAATGTGAGGCCATCCATCGCAATCCATCGCTAACACAAGTCAATGAGAAAAAAACGGATCCAGCGGCGTCAGTCTGATAGCAAAAAATTGATGTGTGAAAGGGGGCTAATGATGTCATCCTGCAGGTTTCCTTTTTCTTGTTGCTGTATAGGTTTGTGCTCCATTTTTTCCTATTTTGATTGCATAATAACGAAAAACCTATAAAAACAGTATTTCCTTCTTTTTGTGAATAGACAATCAGAACACAGAATGGCAGCTCCGCTTTCACCCAGAGACACCGGCAAGTTCATCACTGAGAACAGCAAGGATGTGTCTGTGGACCTGGAGGGCGTCCGCTCCCTCGCTGAGAAGCTCTATGAGAAGATTGGACGGAAGGAGATCACCCTGAAAGGATGGAAATCTCTCCATGAGCTGAATCCGCAGGGCTCTGGGGAAGATGCCGTCAATTGGGTGTTTTTTGCAGACACTTTAAATTTCTCTTTCTGGTCAGAACAGGAGGATAAAAAGTTCTTGGTGAAGTATGAAGGGAAGGAATACAGCGGCTACTGGTCATTCTGTGCGGCCATGAACAGAGCCTTGGATGAAGGTTGGTACGCCGGCGATAATCCACATGGCTGTATTTTCTGTCCACGTTTCAACCACTTTTTTTGCTTGAATTCTCTCTAAAATTGTATTGCCTTTTGATTAATGTTTGTCGATTTTCACAGCATCCTTCACTAATTTTTGAGGGCTGCCCCCGCAATTGTGTTAATAGCAAATCAGGATCGAACAATTTTGATTTCTCTGACGCCTCATTGGGGGACACAGGACCATGGGTGTTATGCTGCCTATCCATAGGAGGACACTAAGTAGATGCAAAAGCATAGCTCCTCCTCTGCAGTATACACCCCTGTCCGGGCCAGGCAAGCTCAGTTTTAGCTTAGTGTCTGTAGGAGGCACTTCCTTTCAAGGTTTGTTATTTTTTGAGGGCGACGGTTTCCTTTTGGGACCGATCTCCCACTACCATCAACGGGCGGGAACGTGAAGCGTTGCCTACACGTACCCCCTCCCGCGACGCTGGATCCTGGGCTGGACGACGGGTTCCACAGACACCGATTTTCCAAAGCCCAGGGTTGAGGCCTGTGCCCTATAGCCCAATTCCTCAGCCCCTCTCTGCAGGCTCTGAGATGAAGATGGCACTGATTCCTCAGCCCCTCTCTGCAGGCTCTGAGATGAAGATGGCACTAATTCCCCAGCCCCTCTCTGCAGGCTCTGAGTTGAATATGACACCAACACAGCAAGCTGGCTCTGCTATTTTCACTGCTTGGAAAGCAGTGTTTTAAGGTGAGATCCCCCCTGACTGTTTTCCCAGACAAATAGAGAAAGGACGCTGCAGGGAAGGCTCCCAGGCCATTTACAGTATTTATTATGTGCAAGGAGCAAGGATCCCGCACACACAGTGTTAACTTTCTCTAGCTTGCTGGCTGGAGGAGGGGGAAGTTCTGCTGTTTGCAGAAAGTCTTGCAGATAATTTCCTGGTGGCAGGGGGAGGACCCAGGGCTCAGGGACTCACGCTGTGTATTATCTGCTCTGTTTATTTGCTCTAGCAAAGCCGGCTGATAACAACCACTGACAAGCTGTGTGCTGACTGTAGGGAGAGGGAGGAAAACTCAGAAGCTCCCTTCCCGCCGTTATTTACTACCCACAGCAGGGGGGCACACTGACTCATCTTCCCGCTCTTTTAGCGCTAAGCCCCGCCCCCCGCGGCCGCGATAAGCCCAGCCCCCCCAGGGAAGCGTGCGAGATCTTCATAGAGCTTAAGCCTTCCTGAGGACAGGGTCATCAGCTGATTCTGGTGAGGTGCTTGCTATCAATTGTAGCTCTGCTGAGCATTGCTCCCCCTCCTGGCATACTCCTATTAGGAACATGCAGAAATCTAAGAGTACTAAGGCCCACATAGTCTATTACTCAGCCTGCACTGCCTGCCACGCTGAGCTACCACGTAAACACACCTCTTCTCTCTGTGAGTCCTGTACCCCTATAGCCCCCCCAAGACCCCCCTGCCACCACCGGCCTAGAGCCTAGGGCCCCCAGCCCACCGGAATGGGCACAGTTTCTGTCCCAATCCATGGAAAAACTGTCACAGAACCTGGTTCTGGCTATGCAATGTCATCCTCCACACCCTTCTGGGTCCCTGGACGGAACGCAGCCTGAGGATACCCCTATGGAGGATCCTTCTGAGGTAATCCGGGCACATGCTTCACCGGTTGCAGGGATCAGGTAAAGGGCAGCGGGCTCTCCCTCGGGAGCACACAGGGCAGGCTCTCCCACACGCTCCACGGCTTCTGAAGAGCTGGAGGAGGTAGAATGCTCTTTGTACCAGGAGGATTCCTTGGTTTCATCACCCCCAGATGATCAAACTGCAATAGACTCCCTTATAGCAGCAATCAACCAAACTCTGCATGTGGAGGATCCCCCATCCACTACCACTGACCATGCGGCCTCCTTTAAGAGGGCAAGGAAACCCCAAAAGGTTTTCGCTGATCACCCAGAGTTTCAGGATATCCTCACAAAGCAAAGGGAGAAGCCTGACAGGCGCTTCGGTAACCGAAAACTCATGGAGTCCCGGTACCCTTTTGCCTCACCTGCCCCTAAGGGCTGGGCCAATCCGCCCTTGGTCGACCCCCCCCCCCCCCCGGTCTCCCGCCTTACCACAAAGACACTCCTGTCTTTACCCGATGGTTCTTCCATTAAGGACCCGACAGACAGGTGGAGCACCTCGCCCGCTCTGCTTTTGAGGCTGCGGGTTCCTTCCTCTCGCCCTCCTTTGCCTCTGTGTGGGTTGCAAAGGCGATCTCGGTCTGGGCAGAATCCCTTAACACTTCGCTTGAGGAATCCCAGTTCACTCACACCTTCACAGAGGTAACAGCTCAAATTGCCGCTGCGGCGAAGTACCTCATCCAGGCCTCCATGGACGCTGCTACCTGCGCAGCGTTTGCCGCCTCAAATACCATAGCCATCCGTAGAGCTCTCTGGCTCCGACAATGGCGAGCGGACTCTCTCACGGGCCTTCCTTTTTTTCCAGACCGATTGTTTGGCGAACGTCTGGACAAGCTTTTTTCTGACGCCACGGGAGGAAAGAGTACCTCCCTTCCCCAGCTGAAGTCCAGGACGTCTTTCACCAGACGTCCACAGTCCTTTCGGAACTCATTTGGTTGTTCGACATCCCGTGCTGTCCCCGCCACCAGCCGCGGACTATGCAGGGACCAACCTTCTCAGCTCTCCCCGAAACCCACATCGTCATGGCAGCCTAGACCGAAACAGTCCAGGACTAGGGAGACTCGGCCACAACGTTTTTCCCCCTCATGACTCCTTCGGCGCCCCGGAAGACACACTCATTGTAGGAGGTCGACTGCGGCTCTTTCAACACATCTGGGCTGCCGCCTCAGACGACAGATGGGTGCGAGACCTTGTGTCTTCCGCTTACCAGGACCCGACCCCCGAGTCGGTTCTTTCTCTCAAACCCCCCAAAGACTCGAAAACGACGCAAAGCTTTTTTCTTTATCGTTCCTTATGGGAGACCCAAACCATGGGTGTATAGCTTCTGCCTCCGGAGGACACACAAAGTACTACACTAAAAGTGTAGCTCCTCCCTCCGAGCATATACACTCCCCGGATGACAAATCCAACCAGTTCAATGCTTTGTGTTCAGGAGGTCACACACACACATGCATCCTTTTGATTTTTGATTTCAAAGATTTGGAAGAAAAGCGGGTCCAATCTGGACTCCCGGCATGTCCCTTCTCACCCCACTGTGTCGGCGGTGCTGTTAAGGTTGATTTCAGGGCTGGAGCCCTTTTCATGCCGCGCTCCTTCACCATCCCTTGAGGCTCTGGCTTGAAGTGGGAGCCATCACGGTTCTCACTGCTTTGCAGGAGACCGGTCTCCATCCGCAGCCCTGTTCAGGATCCTGCCGGACGGAGCGATGACCCCCCAGGGACCTGGCACCTGCATCTCAAGCTAAGTACTGAGACGTTATTACCACAGAAAGTGGTCTTTCTAGGGGTCCCTTGTACTTTATTTGTGGGGGAGAATGTGTTATATGTATGTTTTAACATTTCCGGCCGGTTCTCCAGTTTTCACTGGAGAACCGCGCCGATGGTGCCTGCACGCTGGCCGCATGTTTAAATCTAGGCCCCGGCTTCGCCTGAGGCCTAGTTTCGATTCTATGTCAGTCAGTGCAGTGAGACAGGGTGGCTCCGCCCACCGGCTGCTCAGCACAGGGAAGGGACACTCCTCACTGAGGAAAGCTTCCCTCCCCTGTATGCCTCATTGGCCCTCCGTCCTGCTCTCAGAGTAGGCCCCGCCCCCTCTCCTCGCTGCGGACGCCATTTTCTCAGCGTTCTAGGGCACAGAGATCAATGTCTGCAAACACATTGTGACAAATGGGGGCCTGGGACAGAGCCCCCACTTCTGGGGGATCTGGAGGGCACAGAGATGCCCCTATGTTAAAGGGAACCTGTCATCAGAAATTTCGCCCAAAAGCTAAAAGATTCCCCCTCTGCAGCTCCTGGGCTGCATTCTAGGAAGGTCCCTGTTATTATTGTGCCCCATGTGAGACCAAAATAAAGCCTTTATAAAGTTCTACCTTTTTGTATGCAGCTTCTGTAAATCTGACACGGGGGCGGGCTCTCTGGCGTCCGTTATTTTGCCCCCTGGTCCTGTATGCCGCCCCCATCGCTCCTTTCCATATCTGATGCACCGCCCACTGCTCCAGCCATCCCCACGCATGCCCAGTGCCAGTCTCACAGGACTGAGCAGTGTGACCGCTGGTGACGTGTGCGCAGGCAAGTGATTATGGACGGGACTGTGACTGTTATCAGCAAGTACCCGGCTATAATCTCGTGAGCGCGCAAACCTCTCCAGCATTCACACTGAGCTCAGTGTAGATGCTAGACTGTATGGGCTGCTTCCAGGGATGACGTCCCTTTGTCATGTGATAGTATTTCGAACACGCCCCTATCACATGACAAAGGGACGTCATCCCTGGAAGCAGCCCATACAGTCTAGCATCTACACTGAGCTCAGTGTGAATGCTGGAGAGGTTTGCGCGCTCACGAGATTATGGCCGGGTACTTGCTGATAACAGTCACAGCCCCGTCCATAATCACTTGCCTGCGCACACGTCACCAGCGGTCACACTGCTCAGTCCTGTGAGACTGGCACTGGGCATGCGTGGGGATGGTTGGAGCAGTGGGCGGTGCATCAGATATGGAAAGGAGCGATGGGGGCGGCATACAGGACCAGGAGGCAGAATAACGGACGGCAGAGAGCCCGCCCCCGTGTCAGATTTACAGAAGCTGCATACAAAAAGGTAGAACTTTATAAAGGCTTTATTTTGGTCTCACATGGGGCACAATAATAACAGGGACCTTCCTAGAATGCAGCCCAGGAGCTGCAGAGGGGGAATCTTTTAGCTTTTGGGCGAAATTTCTGATGACAGGTTCCCTTTAAACAGTATGGCAAGCCACAACCTCCGGTTGTGCAGCTGCTTATACACTCTGTTTATATACTCTGCTGGGGTTTTTTTTCCGAAAAGCCCCCACTTCTGGGGAATCTGGAGGGCACAGAGATGTTATGTTATACGGTCTGGCAAGCCACAACCTCTGGTTGTGCTGCTGCTTATATACTCTGTTTATATACTCTGCTGGGGGTCTCTCTGGACAGAGCCCCCACTTCTGCAGCATGTCTCATATCAGTGCAGGGCTGCAAGGCTGTTTTTTATTATGCACCGCATGTAGACTCGTACTGTCTGTACCGAGCACATAACCACATTGTGATGCCTGCTCTGACATAGTGGTGCCTCAGCCTGGAGGCTTATCCCCAGTGGTCCCTCCGGCTGCTCCGGCTCCGGGGTAGAATCCCTCTCTCCAGGGGACAGCTGTCCCGGACACTGCTGAGCATGCATCAGCCCCCTTCTCAGGGCGCTTCTGCTGCTACGGCTCGCTCAGCAAAGCTCACAGAGGATTCTTCATCTGGGAGCCCGTCCTCCTAAAATGGAGACGCAGGGTCCCCTTTCCCTCCTCGCCCCGCGGCTCTGGTTCACGAGCTGACTCGCAGGACAAGGAGGATGCCTTACTGGGGGCTCGGACGCTCTCCATGTACCCTATTGATCTGTCCGAAAGTGACGCAGATGCTAATGATTTGATTGCGTCCATTATATTTGTACTGGACCTCAATCCGCCTGTATCAGGGGAGCACCCCTCTTTGGCAGAAAAGCATCAGTATACCTTGCCTAAGAGAACAAGGAGTGTGTTCCTTATCCACTCCAGCATTCAGGTCACTGTGACCAAGCCCAGAGCCTGTCCTGACAGACGCTTCCCAGAGCGTGGTTCTGATGACTGTTTCCCCCTTCCACCAATGGTGGTCAAGGAGTGGGCTCATTCACCAAGGGTGGACCCTCCGGGTCTAGACTTTCAGCCCGGACAGTTGTATCAGTGGCTGACGGCACCTCTCTGAGGATCCCACTGTCCGCCAGGTTGTCCTTCTGGCCAAATCTATATATGAGGCGGCAGGGGCCTCGTTCTCCCCATCTTTTGCAGCAGTGCGGGCTCTCAAAGCCATCTCTGCTTCTCGGGAGGAGATGCATTCCCTCACCAGGGCCTTTATGCCCGAATTGGTTGCCTTAACTTCCAGGCTTCAGTCTTTTCATCCTATAGCTGGAGACTGTCACCACACTGCGGTGGCCTCGGCTACTTCCCTCGCTATCCGCAGGTTCCTGTGGCTTCGAGAGTGGAAGGCAGATGCTTCTTAAGAAGTTCCTTGCTGGACTCCCTTTTGCTGGGACCAGTCTATTCGGTGAACAACTGGATGAAATTATTAAGGAAGCTTTTGGCAGGAAGAGTACTTCCATGCCACAACCCAGGAAACCTTCCAGGGCAGGAACCAGTCGAGGTTTCGTTCCTTTCGTTTCCTCTAACTGGTCGTCCTCTAAGCCCTCGGCCTCGTCCACTAACTCAGCCAAGGTCCGTAAACCAACTGGCGCATGAAGCCGCGTCCTAAGTCGGCAGGAGCTGCTGCCACCAGGGCAGCCTCCTCTTGATTATCTGGCCGCGCCAGTAACGTCCTTGGTCGGTGGCAGGCTCTCCCTCTTGGGCGACGTGTGGTTGCAACACGTCTTCGATCAGTGGGTGTGGGTTACCATCTCCCACGGCTACAGAATAGAATTCTATCCAGCCGCCAAACAGATTTTTTTCTGACAACTCCTCCCTGCTCCAAGGCCGCCGCCTTCTCACAGGCCGTGGCATTCTTGCAGGCCAATGGAGTAATTGTACCAGTTCCCGACTGGGAACGGTTCTGAGATTTCTACTCAAATCTCTTCCTAGTCCCCGAAAAGGACGGTGCTTTCCGACCTGGATCTCAAGCTTCTCAACAAGCATGTTCAGGTGCGGCAATTTTGCATGGAATCTCTGCGATCAGTCAATGACCCAAGGAGATTTCTTAGCATCCATCGACATCAGAAATGTCTCTCTGCATGTGCCATTCGCAGTTTCACACCAGCGTTGGCTACGTTTTGTAATCGGAGAGGAACATTTCCAATTCGTGGCTCTCCCCTTGGGTTAGCCACGGCCCCTCGTGTATTCACCAGTTGCGGTTCTGCTCCTCCAGGGGTTGGTAGTGATTCCTTACCTGGACGCCCTTCTAGTCAGGGCTTCATCCAGTGCAGACTGTCAGCGGAGTGTCTCGCTCACTCTCGCCACGCTTGCAAGTCCACTCTGACCCCGACCCAGGAACTTACGTACCTAGGGATGCAATTCGAGACTCTGCTGGCACTTGTGAAGCTGCCCTTAGTCAAACAGCAGTCTCTTCATCTGGCGGTTCGCTCTCTGCTGAGGCTCCGCCGTCATTCCATCAGGCACCTCATGCAGGTGCTGGGTCAGATGGTGGCGTCAATAGAAGCGGTTCCCCTTGCCAGTTCCATCTGCGTCCCCTGCAGCTGGACATTTTCCGCTGTTGGGGCAAGGGACTTCTTCCTTGCACAGGCTGGTGGCTCTGTCGCCACAGACCAGGAGCTCTCTTTAAGTGGTGGCTTCGGCCCCTCTCTCTGTACCAGGGACGCTCCTTTCTGGCCCCGTCATGGGTGATTCTCACCACGGATGCCAGTCTATCCGGCTGGGGAGCAGTGTTTCTCCACCACCGAGCACAGGGCACTTGGACTCCGTCCGAATCAGCCCTCTCGATCAATGTGCTGAAAATCAGGGCTGTAGTCCTAGGACTCGCAGCCGCCTAGCAATGTTGGAAGTTCAACATATCCTTCAGTGGACGGAGGACTCCAAGTCCACCATATCCGCAGTCCACATCCCAGGCGCAGAAAACTGGGAGGCAGATTATCTCAGCCGTCAAACCGTGGACAGCGGCGAGTGAGCCCTGCATCCGGCAGTGTTCCGGTCAATTTAGCAGGCGGGGCACTCCGGAAGTGGATCTAATGGCATCCCGGCACAACAACAAGGTCCCGGTTTACGTGGCTCGCTCCCACGATCCTCAGGCCTTGGCAGCGGACGCGCTGGTTCCAGATTGGTCCCAGTTCCGTCTGGCCTACGTGTTTCCCCCTCTAGCTCTCTTGCCCAGAGTCCTGCGCAAGATCAAAATGGAGGGCCGTCGGGTCGTACTCATCGCCCCAGGCCCAGGCGAGCTTGGTTCCCAGACCTGCTCCGTCTGTTCGTAGAGGTGCTGTGGCATCTCCCGGACCGGCCAGACGTTCTCTCAGAGGGTCCGTTTTCCACAACAATTCTGCGGCTCTCAGATTGACGGCGTGGCTCTTGAGCCCTGAATCCTTACGGCTTCAGGCATTCCTTCCGAGGTCATCTTCACTATGACTCAGGCTCGGAAGTCTTCCTCGGCCAGGATTTACCTCAGGACTTGGAGAATTTTCCTGTCCTGGTGTCGTTCTTCCGGCCATGCTCCTTGGCCGTTTTTTCCTTGCCGACCATCCTGTCCTTTCTACAGTCCGGCCTGCAGCTAGGTCTGTCCCTCATTCCCTCAAGGGACAGGTCTCGGCTCTGTCAGCGTTGTTCCAGCGGCGTATCGCCCGACTGGCCCAGGTGCGCACCTTCATGCAGGGCGCATCTCACATCATTCCGCCTTACCGGCGGTCTCTGGATCCCTGAGACCTTACTCTGGTCCTCATGGCCTTACAGAAACCACCCTTTGAGCCTCTTAGGGAGGTTTCGTTGTTTAGTCTTTCACAGAAAGTGGTCTTTCTGGTGGCCATAATTTCTCTCAGGAGAGTCTCTTATTTGACTGTGCTCTCTTCGGAGTCACCCTTTTTGGTTTTTTTCACCAAGACAAGGTGGTTCTCCGTCCAACTCCGGGCCTTCTCCCTAAGGTGGTGTCTCCTTTCCACCTTAACCAGGACATTTCATTGTCTTCCCTTTGTTCGGCCCCTGTGCATCGCTTTGAGAAAGCGTTGCATGCTTTAGATTTGGTGCGGACGCTCCGGATCTATGTGTCACGCACCGCTGGTTTTTTTAGGCGGTGCACCTCTCTTTTTGTGCTGACCACAGGTCAGCGCAAGGGTCTCTCGGTTTCTAAACCGACCCTAGCTCATTGGATTAGGTCGGCCATATCCGATGCCTACCAATGTTCTCAGATGCCTCCCCCGCCGGGGATTAAGGCGCACTCGACCAGAGCTGTCGGTGCCTCTTGGGCTACGGCTCAGCAGGTCTGTCAGGCTGCCACTTGGTCTAGTCTGCACACCCTTTCGAAGCACTACCAAGTGCATGCTCATGCTTCGGCAGATGCGAGCTTGGGCAGACGCATCCTTCGGACGGCTGTCGCCCATTTGTGAAGTTAGGTTTCGCCTACTTCTCAGTTTCTGTTTATTTCCCACCCATGGACTGCTTTGAGACGTCCCATGGTTTGGGTCTCCCATAAGGAACGATAAAGAAAAAGAGAATTTTGTTTACTTACCGTAAATTCTTTTTCTTATAGTTCCGACATGGGAGACCCAGCACCCTCCCTGTTGCCTGTTGGCAGCTTTCTTGTTCCGTGTGTTTTCACCGGCTGTTGTTGTAGACAGAAGTTCCGGTTATTCCGGGTTTTACTCTATCTCTACTTATGGGTGGATGTCCTCCTTCAGCTTTGGCACTAAACTGGTTGGATTTGTCATCCGGGGAGTGTATATGCTCGGAGGGAGGAGCTACACTTTTAGTGTAGTACTTTGTGTGTCCTCCGGAGGCAGAAGCTATACACCCATGGTTTGGGTCTCCCATGTCGGAACTATAAGAAAAAGAATTTACGGTAAGTAAACAAAATTCTCTTTTTCTCAGCAATCCACTCGCTCCAAACAGCAGGAGTGATAATACCTGTCCCAGATGACGAGAAGTTCGGGGTTTTTTATTCCAACCTCTTTGTGGTCCCCAAAAAGGATGGGTCAGTTCGACCCATCCTGGACCTCAAACACCTAAACAAACATGTGCACGTACGGAGATTCAGAATGGAGTCCCTAAGGTCCATTATTGCGTCCATGGTCGAAGGGGAATTCCTCGCCTCCATAGACATCAAGGACGCGTACCTGCACATACCCATCGCCCCAGATCACCAAAAGTTCCTCCGCTTCGCAATTCAGGACTCCCATTTACAATTCGTAGCTCTACCCTTCGGCCTTGCCACCGCACCAAGGGTCTTCACCAAAGTCATGGTGGCCGCCATGAGCGTCCTTCACGCCAGGGGAGTAGTCGTTCTCCCTTACTTGGACGACCTCCTCATCAAGGCCCCCTCCTTCCGCGACTGCTCCACCAGCGTACAAATCACTGTGGACACCCTATCCCACTTAGGGTGGCTAGTGAATCTGGACAAATCATCCCCGATCCCATCACGATCCATCACCTTCCTGGGCATGTCCCTGGACACCTGTCGGGGCTTGATCCTTCTCCCTCAGGACAAGGCGTTCGCTCTTCAATGAGCGGTACACTGCCTTCTACATCCTCCGTCTCGCTCCATTCGATTCAGCATGAAAGTGCTCGGCAGGATGGTGGCGGCTATGGAAGCAGTACCATTTGCTCAACTGCACCTCCGCCCACTGCAGCTAGCCCTTCTAGCGGCCTGGGACAAGAGCCCCTTCTCCCTGGACAGACATCTTTACCTGACGCCTTCAGTCAGGTACGCACTCCGCTGGTGGCTTCAGTCCTCATCCCTATCGAAGGGGAGATCTTTTCTCCCAGTGAACTGGCTGGTCCTGACCACGGACGCCAGCCTCCTAGGCTGGGGAGCAGTGTACCGGCACCACACTGCTCAAGGACGTTTTACGCCCCAGGAGTCTTTCCTCCCCATCAACACCCTGGAACTCCGCGCGATCTTCCTCGCGCTCAGAGCGTTCTGCCCTCTGCTAGCGGGTCGTCAGATTCGAGTCCAATCAGACGAAGCGACAGCTGTAGCCTATATCAATCGGCAGGGGGGCACCCGCAGCAAAGCGGCTTATCTCGAGGCCCACAGGATCCTCAGCTGGGCCGAATCGATGGGATCAGTGATATCAGCGGTACACATACCGGTAGAGAACTGGGCAGCAGACTTTCTGTGTCGCCAAGGCCTGGCTGCCGGAGAATGGTCCCTCCACCCAGATGTGTTTCTACACATCTGCACTCGCTGGAGCACACCAGACGTGGACCTAATGGCCTCAAGGTTGAATGCAAAGGTACCCGCGTTAGCCATAGCCAGGTCACGCGACCCGCAGTCCATCGGCGCGGATGCTCTAGTCTGCTCCTGGCACCACTTCCGCCTGCCTTACATATTTCCACCTCTACCCCTGCTGCTGCGGGTAATCAGGAAGATCAAGGCAGAGGGAGTCCCGGTGATACTGATAGCACCGGACTGGCCCAGGCGCGCCTGGTACGCCGAATTAGTACAAATGCTCACAGACGTACCGTGGCGCCTTCCAGACATCCCAGACTTGCTGACCCAAGGGCCCATTTCCCATCAGAACTCCAGAGCCCTGAAGCTGATGGCATGGCCATTGAGACCTGGATATTAACAAGAGCGGGATTCTCCCCCGCGGTTATTGCCACCATGCTCAGCGCCCGAAAGCCTGCTTCATCCCGCATTTACCACCGTACGTGGAAAATCTTCCTTTCATGGTGCAGGGAAACTAACGTCCAGCCTATGCCTCTGGCCATCCCCAGAATTCTCGATTTTCTAAAGTCTGGCTTGCAAGCGGGGTTGGCTCTCAGTTCCCTTAAAGGGCAGGTCTCAGCACTCTCAATCTTCTACCAATGCCGGCTGGCTCAAAAACCGCAAGTCAAGACCTTCCTCCAGGGCGTTTCCCATCTAGTTCCCCAGTACAAACGGCCGCTGGAACCATAGGACCTCAACCTCGTTCTGGACGGTCTCCAGAGGTCTCCCTTTGAACCTCTCAAGGAATCCTCCCTTGCTCTTCTGTCCTGGAAGGTAACATTCTTAGTGGCAATTACGTCCATCAGACGGGTTTCGGAGCTGGCAGCATTCTCTTGCCGCGAGCCTTTTCTGATCTTTCACCAGGACAAGGTGGTTCTGCGCCCTCTCCCGGATTTCCTTCCAAAGGTTCTTACCCCGTTTCATTTGAACGAGGACATTGTCCTGCCTTCCTTTTGTCCACACCCAGTTCATAGGGTGGAAAGGTCTCTGCATTCGTTAGACCTCGTTAGAGCTCTCAGATATTACATATCCAGGACAGCCCCCTTTAGGAAAACAGACTCTTTGTTCGTCATTCCTGAGGGGCCTAAGAAGGGACAGGCATCTTCAAAGGCGACGCTGGCTCGCTGGATTCGCTCTGCAATCCAGGAAGTCTACCGCTTGCAACTCAAGCCCATTCCTAGTGGGCTGCGGGCTCATTCCACGCGAGCAGTTGGCGCTTTGTGGGCCATTCGGCATCAGGCTTCAGTGGAACAGGTGTGTAAGGCTGCGACCTGGTCTAGCCTACATACGTTTTCAAAGCATTACAGAGTCCATACCCATGCTTCAACTGAGGCAAATCTGGGTAGGAAAATTCTGCAAACTGCAGTAGAGCACCTCTCTCAGTAGGCGCTCCAGGCTGTCCGGGACTGGTTCCTAGTCCTTTGGTTGTGTTGTCTTCTTTTATTTTTCCCACCCATGGACTGCTTTAGGACGTCCCATGGTCCTGTGTCCCCCAATGAGGCGTCAGAGAAAAACGGATTTTTGTGTACTCACCGTAAAATCGTTTTCTCTTAGCCATCATTGGGGGACACAGCACCCACCCTGTTGCCCTGTTGGGCCTTGATTCTCTCAGTACCTTATTTGGTTATGACTCTTCTTTTCTCATGTTCCTCTGTTGAGGTAAGTTTTTACTGTTTTTTTCTCCTACTGCTTGTGTACTAAAACTGAGCTTGCCTGGCCCGGCCAGGGTGTGTATACTGCAGAGGAGGAGCTATGCTTTTGCATCTACTTAGTGTCCTCCTATGGATAGGCAGCATAACACCCATGGTCCTGTGTCCCCCAATGATGGCTAAGAGAAAACGATTTTACGGTGAGTATACAAAAATCCGTTTTTTATCTGCCTTTTCCTATAAATTAAAAAAAAAATGGCGACATCAGAGATTTTGTGCATGAAAATGCTTTAACTTTATGTTTAACTTTTACAATTGACAATCATATAGTGTTGCCAACTTGTATCCCCTATAATAAAAAAGCAAGAAAAGAGGGATAAAATCTCCTCCAAAAATTTGTATCCCCTGACAAACTTAAAGCACCATTCCAACATTTTTTTTGATTGGTGCGTTAAATATAAGTCCCCTACCCCCTGTCTTATACTCACCTGCCGCCATCTTTATCAGTTTACAGGGTCGCTCCAGTCGTACTTCAGCGCTTTGTGACCTGCCGACAGCTCCAGTGTTTAATGCAGCAGCCGGAGGTCAAAACTCAATACATATCTATGAGAGCCCCGTCCTTGCTCTCATAGACTTGTATTGAGAGCTTGTGCAGTAACTTTTGACTTCCGGCCAGTCGCAACTTATAGGTACAAGTAGGTGCCTCAGGAAATGAGCGGCACCGAAAATGGATGAAGCCGCTACAGGTTGAGTATAAGACTTGCGGGCACAAGACTTGAATTAAAAGCACTGAAAAAGAAACCCTCTGGAGTGGTGCTTTAATATCACTGTTAGCACAGCATATTCAATAACTTGATTTTGTTTAATTTCTTTTGTCTCTTCAGGAATACCCATCACCACTGCCTCTTATTATTCCAACATAACCATGGAGCAACTGAAGCATGTACTGCGCAGTGACTCTGATTTTCCTATCCCAATGATTGAGGAGCGTTTAGAGATCCTTCATCAGACGGGAAAGATTCTACTGGAGAAGTTTGCTGGCTCCTTTCTAAACTGCCTGAAAAGAAGTGAGAGAAGTGCAGTAAAACTGATGCAGTTGGTTGTAGAGAATTTCCCATCCTATCGGGATGAAGGGATCTTCCAGGTTAAAAAAATACTTAATTATTAATAATAATAATAATAATAATAATAATAATATTACTAATAATATGTAGCTCAACTTAAAGGGAAGCAATCATCAGAAAGTACCCTGATTCCAGCAATGTGTCACTTACTGAGCTGCTTAGTGTAGTTTTGATAAAATCACTGGTTAATCAGCAGGAGATTATCATTAGAGGACTACTTGGCGTGCTTCCAGATAGTCCAGCATATTCATGAGCTCTGTATAGCTGCTAGATCTGCAGCAGAGAAAATATTGATTTTATCAAAATGACAGCAAACAGCCCAGTAAGTGACATATCACTGGAGTCAGGGTCTCTGTCTCTATATCATGCTGCTCTCAGATGGGGGAGCAAAAACCTGGTGACAGATTCCCATTAATAAATATTGTAATATTAAAGGGGAATTTTTTTTTTTATTAGATTATATATACAGTGGAACCTTGGATTACGAGTATAATTGGTTCCAGGAGTGCGCTCTTAAACCAAGTTACTCTTATATGAAAGTGAATTTTCCCATTGGAAATAACTAAAAAGCAGACAATTCTTTCCACAGCCCAAAAATATTTACTGCATTTATACAAACTTATTACAGTAATACAAAATAATGTACTGTATTCATATAAAATTATTACAGTCACTAATACAAAACAGTGTACAGTACAGTAAAAGCATATAAAACAAATTAAACTGCACATTAGCTTACAATAGAATTTTTGGTGTGCGAGAGGTACAATACAAACAATGTGCTACACTGGTTATCAATAAAGTACAATACTGTATCCACAAATGCAAATTGATAGATATGCTATATAGTGTATACTGTACTGTACAAAGGTATATTGTGTACAGTATACAGTACATATGTACAGATATTTATCTCCAGAGCAGGTCAGAGCGCGGTGAAAGGACGGAATCAGAAGTGTGCACAGTGATTACTTACTTTTATTGCAAATCATTGCTCTTAAACCAAGTTACAAATTTGTAGAAAGCTTTGCTTGTCTTGCAAAACGCTCTCAAGCCAAGTTACTCTTAATCCAAGGTTCCACTGTACTTATTTTCATTTTTAAGACAAAAATCTGAGGTAAAGAACAGTTCATTTTTCAATGATAACTTCTCTTAAAGGGAACTAACTAGCAGGTTTTTCACATATAAAGTGCAGGCAGTGCCATTCTGGCGCTAGGACGGTGAAGCAAATCATACCTTCAGTTTAGAGATTAGATCTTTGTTTGCAGAAAAAAATATTATGAAAGATCCAGAAATGAGTGTATTGTTTGAGTGGCATCGGGGCGAGACTCTGTGAGTCGGGTCTTCTGTGGTGCTTCCTTCCCTGGCTGCCTGCATCCCCTCTGTTTAAATTTCTCCTTTCTGCCAACGTGATTAACAATATGTCCGGCGCATGCGCAGTATTATGTTCAGGTTTTTCTCCGACTCCTCAATAAAATGGCACTGGAATTAGCGCATGCGCGCACCACAATCTCCGGCGCCATTTTATTGAAGACACTGTAAAGACAAATATGAGCAGCGTCACATGCACAGATTAGAAAAAAAAAATCAATCAGGCCATGCGCCACCGTCGTTCGTAGTTATCTCCACAGTGTCCTCAGTAAAATGGTGCTGGAGATTGCAGTACATGCATGCGCTGATTCCGGCAGGCATTTTATTGAAGAGTTGGAGAAAAACTTGAACATGATACTGCACATGCCCCGGCCATAGTGTTAATCGTGGCGGCAGAAAAGAGAAATTTAAACAGAGGGGATGCAGGCAGCCACGGGAGGAATCATTACAGAAGACCTGACTCACAGAGTCCCGCCCCGATACACATGCCACTCAAGCAATGCATTAATTTCTGGATGTTTGATAATGGGTTTTTCTTTGTCGCTCCATTGGGAGACCCAGACAATTGGGTGTATAGCTTCTGCCTCTGGAGGCCACACAAAGTATTACACTTTAAAAAGTGTAACCCCTCCCCTCTGCCTATACACCCTCCCGTGGACCACGGGCTCCTCAGTTTTATGCTTTGTGTGGAAGGAGGCACACATCCACTCATGCATTCTCATAAGGTGGTTCTGCGTCCTGTCCCGGAATTTCTCCCTAAGGTGGTATCCCCTTTTCATCTAAATCAGGATATCTCCTTGCCTATCTTTTGCCCTAATCCAATTCACCAGTGTGAAAAGGATTTGCACTCTTTGGATCTTGTGAGAGCACTCCGGTTCTACGTGTCTCGCACGGCGCCCCTGCGCCGTTCAGACGCGCTCTTTGTTCTTGTCGCTGGCCAGCGTAAGGGCTCTCAGGCCTCCAAGTCAACCTTGGCTCGGTGGATCAAGGAACCGATTCTCGAGGCCTACCGTACTTCTGGGCTTCCGCTTCCTTCAGGGTTGAAAGCCCATTCTACCAGAGCCGTAGGTGCGTCCTGGGCTTTGCGGCACCGGGCGACGGCTCAGCAGGTGTGTCAGGCAGCTACGTGGTCTAGTCTGCACACTTTCACGAAGCACTATCAAGTACATACCTATGCTTCGGCAGACGCCAGTCTAGGTAGGCGAGTCCTCCAGGCGGCGGTTGCCCACCTGTAAGAGGGGGCCGTTTTCGGCTCTTTCTATTGAGGTATTGTTTTACCCACCCAGGGACTGCTCTTGGACGTCCCAATTGTCTGGGTCTCCCAATGGAGCGACAAAGAAGAAGGGAATTTTGTTTACTTACCGTAAATTCCTTTTCTTCTAGCTCCTATTGGGAGACCCAGCACCCACCCCTGTGCCCTTCGGGCTGGTTGTTCTTTTGTGTACACATGTTGTTGATGTTGATTTGTTCTTTTGGTTCATGGTCTCCGAACATCCTTCGGATTGAATTTCTTTGTCGCTCCATTGGGAGACCCAGACAATTGGGTGTATAGCTTCTGCCTCCGGAGGCCACACAAAGTATTACACTTTAAAAAGTGTAACCCCTCCCCTCTGCCTATACACCCTCCCGTGCATCACGGGCCCATCAGTTTTTTGCTTTGTGTTGAAGGAGGCACACGTTCATGCAAGCTCCACATTTTAGTCAGCAGCAGCTGCTGACTTTATCGGATGGAAGAAAAGAGGGCCCCTAACAGGGCTCCCGGCATGCTCCCTTCTCACCCCACTATGGTCGGCGGTGCTGTTAAGGTTGAGGTACCCATTGCAGGTACAAAGGCTGGAGCCACATGCCATTATCCTTTCCCATCCCTTAGAGGCTCTGGGAGAAGTGGGATCCTAACCGGTCACCATGCACTGGGACCGGGCTCCCTCCGCAGCCCCTGGGGGAATCTGACGGACAGGAGACCGGGTATCAGCAGGGACAGGCCCTGCTTCTCAGAGGTACTCTGTGTCCCCTTGGGGACGGCGCATAGAGCGCCTGTGTAACAGACGCTGCAGCGGCTGCTGTGTGTTTTGTGTCACCGGGAGTACCGCGCCGACCGCGCCTGTTTGCCGGCCGCGTTACTAAATTTAGTCCCCGGCTTCTGCGGCCTAGTACCACATACTCCCGCCCCCGGGCCTGCCAGTCAGGGGTAAGGGCGGGACGCTAGACTGGACGTCAGCGGTGAGGGCTGGAGCATACTTAGGTATCCTCCTCCCCCCTCACTGAGCACTGTGGGGCACCAGATTCCCGCACTTTATGAGTCACGCCCACGGCCCCCTCCTCCTCTGAGAACGCCGGCAGCCATTGTTATAATCACTTCTGCCGGTGGAGAACTTCAGACCGAGCTCCACAGCTCTGGGAGGCCCAGGCAGGGAATCTGGTGGACACACAACCGCTTGGGCGGTCGGTAAGCCGCACCGGTTACCAGGTGCTGGCCCCCCTGGGTTGCGACGTGTATATATATAGCTATATATTGTATACATTTGCTCTGTTCGGCCGCATTATTTGCTTTTGGCTATATACCCTCACTGATTGCTCTAAGAGGAGACAACAGCATGTCGTCCGCAAAAAGCAAGGGTGCCAAGGCACAGGCTTATTTTGCAACCTGTACCTCTTGTGCGGCTATGTTACCTGCAGGTTCCACCTACCCTCATTGTGTGCAATGCTCGGCCCCTGTGACACTCACTCAGCCGGAGCCTCAGGCACTGATGGGACCCTCGGCCCAGGTAGAACCACCGGCTTCCACTGTCCAGGTGGCAGGGACAGAGTTTGCAGTGTTGGCTGAGAAACTTTCTGAGTCACTTTCACAATCCATGGCTTAGTCTATGGACAGATGGTCTGCTAAGATACTAGAAGTTTTGCAGTCCAGACCGGTAACACAGACCCCGGGCACTGTTGAATCATTGCCCCCAGGCCCCCCTCGGTCGGCGCAGCAAAGTGCTCCTGGGGTGACTCCTAGGTCCCACGGTGAGGACTCCGACACGGACCGCAGTCCCAGACCGGCTAAGCGGGCTCGCTGGGAACTTCCCTCGACTTCATCACACTGCTCAGGGTCTCAGCATGAGGACTCTCTGGAGGATGAAGCGGAGGTTGCAGATCAGGGCTCTGATCCTGACGTTGCTCTCAATCTTGATACACCTGAAGGGGACGCCATAGTAAATGACCTTATAGCGTCCATCAACCAGGTGCTAGAACTTTCTCCTCCAACTCCACCGATAGAGGAGTCAGCTTCACAGCAGGAGAAACACCAATTTAGGTTTCCCAAACGTACATGGAGTGCTTTTTTCGATCACTCCAACTTCAGAGATGCGGTCCAGAAGCACCGAGCATTTCCGGACAAGCGCTTTACTAAGCGCCTTAATGACACACGTTACCCCTTCCCCCCTGACGTAGTTAAGGGTTGGGCTCAGTGTCCCAAGGTGGATCCTCCAGTCTCTAGACTGGCGGCTAGATCCATAGTAGCAGTGGCAGATGGTTCATCGCTCAAGGATGCCACTGACAGGCAAATAGAGCTCCTGATGAAATCCATCTATGAAGCCATAGGCGCGTCTTTTGCTCCGGCATTCGCAGCCGTATGGGCACTCCAAGCTATCTCAGCTTGTCTGTCTGAGATTAATGCAGTCACACGTGCCTCTACTCCGCAGGTTGTGTCTTTGACCTCTCAGGCGTCGGCTTTTTCGTCCTACGCCATCAACGCCGTCCTGGACTCTGCGAGCCGTACAGCGGTAGCATCTGCCAATTCGGTGGCAGTCCGCAGGGCCATGTGGCTACGCGAATGGAAGGCAGATTCTGCTTCCAAGAAGTTCTTAACCGGTTTGCCATTTTCTGGCGACCATCTGTTTGGCGAGCAATTGGATGGAATTATTAAACAATCCAAGGGAAAGGACTCGTCCTTGCCCCAGTCCAAACCAAACAGACCTCAGCAACGAAAGATACAACCGAGGTTTCGGTCCTTTCGGCCCTCAGCCAGGTCCCATTTCTCCACGTCCAACAGGCCACAGAAGGGCCAGAGGAACTCTGATTCATGGCGGTCTAAGTCACGTCCTAAAAAGACCGCCGGAGGAACCGCCCCCAAGGCGGCCTCCTCATGACTTTCGGCCTCCCCAAACCGCATCCTCGGTCGGTGGCAGGCTCTCCCGCTTTTGCGACGCCTGGTTGCCACATGTCCAAGACCGATGGGTGAGAGACATTCTGTCTCACAGTTACAGGATAGAGCTCAGCTCTCGTCCTCCGACTCGTTTCTTCAGAACATCTCCGCCCCCCGAGCGAGCCGATGCACTTTTTCAGGTGGTGGACACTCTGAAGGCAGAAGGAGTGGTGATCCCCGTTCCCCTTCAAGAATGTGGTCGCGGCTTTTACTCCAACTTGTTTGTGGTGCCAAAAAAGGACGGATCATTCTGTCCCGTTCTGGACCTCAAACTGCTCAACAGACACGTGAAAACCAGACTGTTCCGGATGGAATCTCTCCGCTCCGTCATCGCCTCGATGTCCCAAGGAGACTTCCTAGCATCAATCGACATCAGGGATGCTTATCTCCACGTGCCGATTGCACCAGAGCATCAGCGCTTCCTGCGTTTCGCCATCGGAGACGAACACCTTCAGTTCGTGGCACTGCGTTTCGGCCTGGCGACAGCCCTACGGGTCTTCACCAAGGTCATGGCAACAGTGGTGGCGGTCCTACACTCTCAGGGACACTCGGTGATCCCTTACTTAGACGATCTTCTGGTCAAGGCACCCTCCCGGGTGGCATGCCAACACAGCCTGAACACTGCTCTGGAGACTCTCCAGAGGTTCGGGTGGATCATCAATTTCCCAAAGTCAAAATTGACACCGACCCAATCGCTAACTTACCTCGGGATGGAGTTTCATACTCTCTCAGCGATAGTGAAGCTACCGCTGGACAAACAGCGTTCACTACAGACAGGGGTGCAATCTCTCCTTCGAGCCCAGTCACACCCCTTGAGGCGCCTCATGCACTTCCTAGGGAAGATGGTGGCAGCAATGGAGGCAGTTCCCTTTGCGCAGTTTCATCTGCGTCCACTCCAATGGGACATTCTCCGCAAATGGGACAGGAGGTCGACGTCCCTCGACAGGAACGTCTCCCTTTCTCGGGCAGCCAAAACCTCTCTTCAGTGGTGGCTTCTTCCCACTTCTTTGTCGAAGGGAAAATCCTTCCTGCCCCCATCCTGGGCTGTGGTCACGACGGACGCGAGTCTGTCAGGGTGGGGAGCGGTCTTCCTCCACCACAGGGCTCAGGGAACCTGGACTCTGACAGAGTCCTCCCTTCAGATCAATGTTCTGGAGATAAGGGCAGTGTATCTAGCCCTAAAGGCGTTCCAGCTGTGGCTGGAGGGCAGGAAGATCCGAATTCAGTCGGACAACGCCACGGCGGTGGCGTACATCAACCACCAAGGCGGCACACGCAGTCGTCAAGCCTTCCAAGAAGTTCGGCGGATTCTGCTGTGGGCGGAAGCCACAGCCTCCACCATCTCCGCAGTTCACATCCCGGGCGTAGAAAACTGGGAAGGAGACTTTCTCAGTCGCCAGGGCATGGACGCAGGGGAATGGTCTCTTCACCCGGACGTGTTTCAAGAGATCTGTTGCCGCTGGGGAACGCCGGACGTCGACCTAATGGCGTCCCGGCACAACAACAAAGTCCCGGCATTCATGGCACGGTCTCAAGATCACAGAGCTCTGGCGGCAGACGCATTAGTTCAGGATTGGTCGCAGTTTCGACTGCCTTATGTATTTCCTCCTCTGGCACTGCTGCCCAGAGTGTTACGCAAGATCAGGTCCGACTGCCGCCGCGCCATCCTCATCGCCCCAGACTGGCCGAGGAGGTCGTGGTACCCGGATCTGTGGCATCTCACGGTAGGTCAACCGTGGGCACTACCAGACCGACCAGACTTGCTGTCTCAAGGGCCATTTTTCCATCTGAATTCTGCGGCCCTCAACCTGACTGTGTGGCCATTGAGTCCTGGATCCTAGCGTCCTCAGGGTTATCTCAAGAGGTCATTGCCACTGAGACAGGCCAGGAAACCAACGTCCGCCAAGATCTACCACAGGACGTGGAAGATCTTCTTATCCTGGTGCTCTGATCAGGGTTTTACTCCCTGGCCGTTTGCCTTGCCCACTTTTCTGTCTTTCCTTCAATCCGGAATGGACAAGGGTTTGTCTCTCGGCTCTCTCAAGGGACAGGTATCGGCGCTTTCCGTGTTTTTTCAAAAGCGTCTAGCCAGGCTTCCGCAGGTACGCACGTTCCTGCAGGGGGTTTGCCACATAGTCCCACCTTACAAGCGTCCGCTAGAACCCTGGGATCTTAACAGGGTGCTAACGGCTCTTCAGAAACCACCTTTCGAGCCGATTCGGGATGTCTCTCTATCACGCCTTTCGCAGAAGGTGGTCTTCCTAGTGGCAGTCACATCACTTCGGAGAGTGTCTGAGCTAGCAGCGCTGTCATGCAAAGCCCCCTTCCTGGTGTTTCACCAGGATAAGGTGGTTCTGCGTCCGGTCCCGGAATTTCTCCCTAAGGTGGTATCCCCTTTTCATCTCAATCAGGATATCTCCTTACCTTCTTTTTGCCCTAATCCAGTTCACCAATGTGAAAAGGATTTGCACTTGTTAGATCTCGTGAGAGCACTCAGGCTCTACATTTCTCGAACGCGCCCCTGCGCCGTTCTGATGCGCTCTTTGTCCTTGTCGCTGGCCAGCGTAAGGGGTCGCAGGCTTCCAAGTCAACCTTGGCTCGGTGGATCAAGGAACCGATTCTTGAAGCCTACCGTTCGTCTGCGCTTCCGATTCCTTCAGGGCTGAAAGCCCATTCTACCAGAGCCGTAGGTGCGTCCTGGGCATTGCGGCACCAGGCTACGGCTCAGCAGGTGTGTCAGGCGGCTACCTGGTCGAGTCTGCACACTTTCACGAAACACTATCAGGTGCATGCCTATGCTTCGGCAGATGCCAGCCTAGGTAGGCGAGTCCTTCAGGCGGCGGTTGCCCACCTGTAAGAGGGGGCCGTTTTACGGCTCTTTTTATCGAGGTATTCTTTTACCCACCCAGGGACTGCTTTTGGACGTCCCAATTGTCTGGGTCTCCCAATGGAGCGACAAAGAAGAAGGGAATTTTGTTTACTTACCGTAAATTCCTTTTCTTCTAGCTCCTATTGGGAGACCCAGCACCCGCCCCTGTTCCCTTCGGGCTGTTGTTCTTTTGTGTACACATGTTGTTCATGTTGAATTGTTCTTTGGTTCATGGTTTCAGTTCTCCGAACATCCTTCGGATTGAGTTTACCTTAGACCAATTTATAAGTTTCCTCCTTCCTGCTTTGGCACCAAAACTGATGGGCCCATGATGCACGGGAGGGTGTATAGGCAGAGGGGAGGGGTTACACTTTTTAAAGTGTAATACTTTGTGTGGCCTCCGGAGGCAGAAGCTATACACCCAATTGTCTGGGTCTCCCAATAGGAGCTAGAAGAAAAGGAATTTACGGTAAATAAACAAAATTCCCTTTTTTTTCTCCAGTCAAAGATCCAATCTCCAAACTGAAGGTATGATTTGATTCACTGTCCTAGAGCCAATATAGCACTGCCTTTACTTTATATGTGGAAAAACCTGCTGGTTGGTTCCCTTTAAGGCTAGTTTCACACTTGCGTTGAACGGTATCCGTTGCATTGCGTTGTGTGACGGATGCAACGGATGTGTTGCATATAGTGGCACAACCGATGCTGCAAAACAACGGAATCCGTTTTGATTTTTTTTTTTTTTACAGTTTTACCAGCGGCAGACTATTGTGAACGATCAGCTGAATCAGCTGATCGCTCCCAGTAGCCGGCCGCCGGGTGATCAGCTGATCGCTCCCTGCAGCCGGCCGCCGGGTGATCAGCTGATCGCTCCCTGCAGCCGGCCGCCGGGTGATCAGCTTATCGCTCCCTGCAGCCGGCCGCCGGGTGATCAGCTGATCGCTCCCTGCAGCCGGCCGCCGAGTGATCAGCTGAGCGCTGTCACTTGCCGGCCGCCGGGTGATCAGCTGATCGCTCCCTGCAGCTGGCCGCCGGGTGATCAGCTGAGAGCTGTCACTTGCCGGCGCCCGGGCATGCCGGCGGCCGGGCATGCCAGCAGGCGGGCGCTCAGCTGAGCGCTGTCACTTGCCGGCGCCCGGGCATGCCGGCGGGCGGGCGCGCAGCTGAGCGCTGTCACTTGCCGGCGGCCGGGCATGCCGGCGGCCGGTCGCTCAGCTGAGCGCTGGACGTTCGGCCACCGCGAGCCAAAATAAAGTTTGTGATTTAAAGAAAAAAAGCATGCGCAGTGAAATCCAGAGGATTCCGCTGCTCAAAACAACGTTACATGCTGCGTTCCTCCCGCTGGGCGGAAGCAACGGAGCGTCGCCCAGCGGAAGCAACGCAGGTCCTTTTCGTACAATCCGTCAACCATACAAGTCTATGGTAAACAGCGGAATCCGTTAACGGATTCCGCTGTTTCCAAAAGGGCGGATTGTAACGGAAGGAAAACAACGCAAGTGTGAAAGTACCCTAAGACCTTCATTTATATCATATTACCACTTCAAAGGTGAATTCACAGGCAACAAATTTGTCACACAACTTTAAGTTCCAGTCATTTGTAATGCCTGGCCAATCCTAATGAATGGAAAGTCCTAGAAATCGCTACAATAAATTTTCTGTGTGTAACTGTTAACCCCTTCACAACATCCACTGACATGTACGGTGCCGCAAGTCCCGATCACCATGCTGCATTGCATAGTAACCGAGTTAAGATTGCTGCTGTGTCTGACAGCAGACCATCGCTGCGCTTCGCCCTGGGGGTCTGTTATACCCCCTTCCCATCCCTGCATTGGTGATCACTGTGATTGGCTGTGCACAATTGACCAGCCAATCACAGTATTTTACAATTAATTTTGGTTTTGGTTGTGCTCTGAGACCGCACCAATCACAGCAGTCAAAACGCATAGGGTGATTGTGGAGTCACTCATGTTTATTAACCCTTGGTTATTGACCAATCTTTGCCAAGAGGCTTAATTTAAGAAGCTGATTGCCGCTCTGTACGCCATCTTTACCTCAGAGCTGGTGTGCCGAGTAGATTTGTATACCTCCTGTGTGCTGGCCAGGTTAGATACGATCCTACTCCTGGTTCTCCGGTCTCCTACGATCTCTGTGCTGTCGGTGTGACCTGTTTGTGATTATCACGACAAAACAATTACTGATCTCGGAGAGACCAGCCAGAGAAAACACTGCCGGCAGCCAAGAAAGGCGCTCAACACAGTGAAATCCTAGATGCATTGCCCCCTGGGAAGTATGCAAATCAAAAAGGTCTGTGGAGCCTCTGTTAGGAGTCTCGACACGGAAAATAGCCAGCTCCCACATGGCCAGAATCCTACGCCACACTGATGAGGGGCAATACCCTGAAACAGCTGTCTGTGAATTGATACCTGGCCTTGATATTTCCCTTGTCCTATCTTTAAACTCGTCGGGAGTTGGTTATTGACTAAAAGGGCCACTTAATATGGTGGTTATGATGGTCTCCTAAAAAGAGCCACTCCTTGGCTAGGTCCTTCCCGGAGGGATATCTGGCTATTTTCCATGTCGAGACTCCTAACAGAGGCTCCACGGACCTTTTTGATCTGTTTGTGATCACAGCAGTTTCTAAATTCATGTTCCAGACCCGCACCCCACCCCGAATCCCCTCCACTCCCCAATAGCATTTTTTACTCACTATTTTTTTTCCCTTTTCTGTGTTTGGATCTCAATTTCATTTTGCTATGAGCATCCGTGCTTAATTTTTGGCTCAGTTTGGGGTTTTTTTTGCAACACTAATGTGTGCTTTCTGCTGATGCAGTGCTCTGATCAGTATTGCTGCTGATCAAAGTCTGCCCCATGGCACTTTTTTTTCCATAATTGAACCTGCAAAAAATGTGTACAGCCAAGAAAATAATGATATAAAATATAGTTTATTGATGCAATTAACAAAACATTAGAGGGAACCTGTCACCAGTTTTTTTCAGTATTCAAGCCAAAGAGGCACTCATGTTTTCGGCTCTGCCAGCAATGGGGCACAGAGAAGTGTGCCTGCGCGAGCCAGATATGACTCTGAGCAGGCACAAGATTCAGCCCAGCTACGTGGATGATGACTGAGGCATCATCCATGTCAATCATGAAAGGAGGACAGCAAAAGGAGGGACAGGAGCCGAAAAAGAGGACGCCCATCCGATCAGAATGATTCATTTACATACGTGATGGGAGATTTCTTCGGCGCTCTATTGGGAGACCCAGACGATTGGTGTATAGCTACTGCCTCCGGAGGCCACACAAAGCATTACACTAAAAAGTGTAAGGCCCCTCCCCTTCTGGCTATACACCCCCAGTGGGATCACTGGCTCACCAGTTTTCTGCTTTGTGCGAAGGAGGTCAGACATCCACGCATAGCTCCACTGTTTAGTCAGCAGTAGCTGCTGACTATATCGGATGGAAGAAAAGAGGGCCCATATAGGGCCCCCAGCATGCTCCCTTCTCACCCCGCTTGTGGTTTGTAAGGTTGAGGTACCTATTGCTGGTACGGCGGCTGGAGCCCACATGCTGTTTTCCTTCCACATCCCCCTGAGGGGCTCTGAGGAAGTGGGATCTTACCGGCCCCAAAGCCCTGAGGCCGGGCTCCATCCACAGACCCATTGAACCTGCTGGATACGGAGCTGGGTACCGTTCAGGGACATGGCCCTGCACCATTCAGGTACTCTGTGTCCCTGTACACACAGGCACAGCACACTCCAGACTTGCTGGGTGTGCTAGTGCGCCGGGGACAGTAAAGGGTTACAGTCACTGCAGCCTAGCTGAGTGACTTTATGTATGGGGAACTACCGCGCCGGACGCTCCGGGAGCGGCGGCGCGGCTGGGACTTGTAGTGCGCCGGGGACTTAGCGCCGACCGCGCTTTTACGGCGGCGGGGCTTATAAATCCAGTCCCCGGCTTTTGCGGCCTAGCTCCGCTTCGTTCCCGCCCCCACCCTGTCAATCAGGGTAGGGGAGAGACGCTGTACAATCAGCAGCGCCGAGGGCTGGAGCCTTATTTACATGCTCCAGCCCTCTCACTGGACACTGTGGGACGCCGGTTTCCCGCGCTGACTTGGGGGCACGCCCACGGCCCGCCCCTACTCACACGAGCTGGAGAAGGACGCCGGCAGCCATTCCTGCAGTCCGAGCTGAGAGATCGGACTCTGGGCAACCAGGCACAGGACTAGGGCGACCACACACCCGCTTATAGGCGGGCGGTAAGCGGCACCTGAAGTGCTGACCCCACTAAATACCGCAGTTGTCCATTTGTATTTTTATGCTTACACTGCATAGGTCGCTATTTTTGGCTATATGCCCTCTTAGATGGCGACACATCAGCAGCAGGAAAGCAGGGGTGCTAAGGCACAGGCTTTCTATGCTGCTTGTATTGCATGTACTGAAGTGTTCATGTGTATTTATGCTTGTATGCTATACACTGCACTGTACGGTCGCTAGTCTTGGCTATTTTCGCCTAGAATGACTAGACTACAGCAGCAGAAAAGCAGGGGTGCTGAGGCACAGGTTTTTTCTATGCTGCTTGTATTGCAGGGGTTGCAGTGTTCATTTGTACTTATGCTTGTATGCTATACATTGCACTGTATGGTCGATATTCTGGGCTATATTCCCCTAGATGGCTAGTCTATAGCAGCAGAAAAGCAGGGGTGCCAAGGCACAGGCTTTCTATGCTGCTTGTATTGCATGTGCTGCAGTGTTCATTTGTACTTTATGCTTGTATGCTATACATTGCATTGTACGGTCGCCATTCTTGGCTCTATGTCCTAGATGGCTAGTCGGCAGCAGCATATAAGCAACACAGGCTTTCGATGCTGTTTTTACTGCATGTGATACTGTTCCACGGCACTGAACCCCATTGTGTGCAATGCTCCCCTGGAGCACTTGGTCAGCCGGGGTCTCTACTAGACGTGGCCAAAGGAACCACCTGTCAACCCTGTCCAAGGACAGGGATGGAGTTGCAATGGGATAGAGACTTGCAGTCCGGACAGGCCATGGGCAATCTGGATCATTGCTCCCTGGCCACCCTCATTGGGAATAAAATCGGTGCTCCGGGGGGGGGTCCCAGGAGGCTCTCTGTATGATGAGGCAGACGTAGCTCATCAGGACTTTGATCCTGACAACGCTCTCAATCCGGATACACCGGATGGTGACGCCATAAGGAATGATCCTATAGCGTCCATCAATGGAATGTTGGATCTTTCTCCCTCAGCTCCCCCAGGGGAGGAGTCAGCTTTACAGCAGGAGAAGTCCCATTTCAGTAGCTCAAACGTATATTGAGTATTTTTCTGGCCACGCTGACTTCAGAGAAGCAGTCCAGGAACACCACGCTTACCAGATAAGCGTTTTCTCCAAACGTATTAAGGATACATGTTATCCTTTTCCCCCTGACGTGGTCAAGCGCGGGACCCAGGGTCCAAAGGTGGATTCTCCAATCTCCAGGCTTGCGGCTAGAGCTATAGTTGCAGTGGAGATGGGACTTCACTTAAAGATGCCAGACAGATGGACTCTGGTTGAAATCTGTCTATGAGGCTATCGGCGTGTCGCTTGCTCCGGCATTTACAGCCGTATGGGCACCCTAAGCTTTTCAGCTGTTCTTGCACAGCTGGTCTTGAGCATATGTACATTTGTGCCGCAGGGGCGTCCGTAACCTCGCAATGTCTGCATTGCGACTTACCCTATTAATGCTGTCCTGGAAGGACAGTCGAGGTTTCGGTCCTTCCCAAGCTCGGGCAGGTCCCAATTGTCCTCGTCCAAAAGAGCTGAAAAGCCTCAGAGGGGCTCAGTTTCCGGGGGCTCAATCACGCCCAAGGAAGGCAGCCGGAGGAACCGCTACCAAGGCGGTCTCCTCATGACTCTCAGCTCTCTCATCTCTCCGCATCCGCGGTTGATGGCAGACTCGCTCGCCTTTGGCGACATTTAGCTGCCACAGGTCACAGACCGGTGGGTGAGGGACATTGTGCCCACGTGCACAGGACAGAGTTCTGTTCTCGTCCTCCGACTCGATTCTTCAGAACGTCCCCACCTCCCCACCGAGCCGATGCTCTTCTGCAGGCAGAAGGAGTGGTAATCCCTGTTCCTCTTCAGGAACAAGACACGGTTTTCCTCCAATCTGGTTGTGGTGCCAAAAAAGGATGGCTCTTTCCGTTCCGTTCTGGACCTAAAACTGCTCAACAAGCACGTGGAGGCCAGGCGGTTCCGGATGAAACCCTCCGCTCCGTCATTGCCTCAATGTCTCAAGGATATTTCCTAGCATCAATAGACATCAAAGATGCTTATCTCCACGTGCCGATTGCTACAGAGCACCAATGTTTTCTATGTTTCGTGATGGGAGACGACCATCTTCAGTTCGTAGCTCTGCCATTCGGTCTGGCGACAGCCCCACGGGTGTTCACCAAGGTCATGGCGGCAGTGGTAGCAGTCTTGCACTCACAGGGACACTCTGTGATCCCTTACTTGGACGATCTACTTGTCAAGGCACCCTCTCAAGAGGCATGCCAACTCAGCCTGAATGTTGCGCTGGAGACTCTCCAGACGTTCGGGTGGATCATCGACTTCTCAAAGTCAAACCTGTCACCGACCCAATCACTAACGTATCTTGGCATGGAGTTTCATACCCTCTCAGCGCTAGTGAAGCTTCCGCTGGACAAGCAGCGGTCACTACAGACTGGGGTGCAGACTCTCCGTCAAGGTCAGTCGCACTCCTTAAGACGCCTCATGCACTTCCTCGGGAAGATGGTGGCGGCAATGGAGGCGGTTCCGTTTGCGCAGTTTCATCTGCGTCCTCTTTATTGGGACATTCTCCGCCAATGGGACGGGAAGTCAACATCCCTGAACAGGAAAGTATCCTTTTCACAGAAGGACTCTCTGCAATGGTGGCTTCTTCCCACCTCATTATCACAGGGAAGATCCTTCCTACCACCGTCTTGGGCGGTAGTCACGACAGACGCGAGTCGGTCAGGGTGGGGAGCAGTTTTTCTCCACCACAGGGCTCAGGGTACGTGGACTCAGCAGGAGTCCACCCTTCAGATCCATGTTCTGGAAATCAGAGCAGTGTATCTTGCCCTACTAGCCTTCCAGCAGTGGCTGGAAGGAAAGCAGATCCGAATTCAGTCGGACAACTCCACAGCGGTGGCATACATCAATCACCTAGGAGGGACACGCAGTCGGCAAGCCTTCCAGGAAGTCCGGCGGATTCTGATGTGGGTGGAAGCCACGGCCTCCACCGTATCCGCAGTTCACATCCCCGGCGTAGAAAACTGGGAAGCAGACTTCCTCAGCCGCCAGGGCATGGACGCAGGGGAATGGTCCCTTCACCCGGACGTGTTTCAGGAAATCTGTAGCCGCTGGGGAAGGCCGGACGTCGACCTAATGGCGTCCAGGCACAACAACAAGGTCCCAACCTTCATAGCACGGTCTCGCGATCACAGAGCTCTGGCGGCAGACGCCTTAGTGCAAGATTGGTCGCAGTTCCGGCTCCCTTATGTGTTTCCACCTCTGGCACTCTTGCCCAGAGTGCTACGCAAGATCAGATCCGACTGCAGCCGCGTCATACTCGTCGCCCCAGACTGGCCAAGGAGGGCGTGGTATCCGGATCTGTGGCATCTCACGGTCGGCCAACCGTCGGCACTACCAGACCGACCAGACTTACTGTCCCAAGGGCCGTTTTTCCATCGGAATTCTGCGGCCCTGAACCTGACTGTGTGGCCATTGAGTCCTGGATCCTAGGGTCTTCAGGATTATCCCAAGGGGTCGTTGCCACCATGAGACAGGCTAGGAAGCCCACGTCCGCTAAGATCTACCACAGAACGTGGAGGATATTCTTATCCTGGTGCTCTGCTCAGGGAGTGTCTCCCTGGCCTTTTGCATTGCCTACCTTTCTTTCTTTCCTGCAATCTGGGTTAGAAAAAGGTTTGTCGCTCGGCTCCCTTAAAGGGCAAGTCTCGGCGCTATCCGTCTTTTTTCAAAAGCGTCTAGCACGACTTCCTACGGTGCGCACGTTCCTGCAGGGGGTTTGTCATATTGTACCCCCGTACAAGCGGCCGTTAGGTCCATGGGATCTGAACAGGGTACTAGTTGCCCTCCAGAAGCCGCCCTTCGAGCCTCTGAGGGAGGTTTCACTTTCTAGACTATCACAGAAAGTGGCTTTTCTGGTAGCGATCACATCTCTTCGGAGAGTGTCTGAGCTAGCAGCGCTGTCATCCAAGGCTCCTTTCCTGGTCTTCCACCAGGACAAGGTAGTGCTGCGCCCCATTCAGGAGTTTCTCCCGAAGGTGGTATCCTCTTTTCATCTTAATCAGGATATCTCTTTGCCTTCTTTTTGTCCTCATGCAGTTCATCGGTATGAGAAGAATTTACATTTGTTAGATCTGGTGAGAGCACTCAGAATCTACATTTCCCGCACGGCGCCCCTGCGCCGCTCCGATGCACTCTTTGTCCTTGTCGCTGGTAAGCGCAAAGGGTCGCAGGCTTCCAAAGCCACCCTGGCTCGATGGATCAAAGAACCAATTCTTGAAGCCTACCGTTCTGCTGGGCTTCCGGTTCCATCAGGGCTGAAGGCCCATTCTACCAGAGCCGTGGGTGCATCCTGGGCATTACGACACCAGGCTTCGGCTCAACAGGTGTGCCAGGCAGCTACCTGGTCGAGTCTGCACACTTTCACCAAACATTATCAGGTGCATACCTATGCTTCGGCGGACGCCAGCCTAGGTAGAAGAGTCCTGCAGGCGGCAGTTGCCTCCCCGTAGGGGAGGGCTGTCTTGCAGCTCTAACATGAGGTATTTCTTTACCCACCCAGGGACAGCTTTTGGACGTCCCAATCGTCTGGGTCTCCCAATAGAGCGCCGAAGAAGAAGGGAATTTTGTTACTTACCGTAAATTCCTTTTCTTCTAGCTCTTATTGGGAGACCCAGCACCCGCCCTGTTGTCCTTCGGGATTTTTGGTTTGTTTGCGGGTACACATGTTGTTCATGTTGAACGGTTTTTCAGTTCTCCGATGTTACTCGGAGTGAATTTGTTTAACCAAGTTATTGGCTTTCCTCCTTCTTGCTTTTGCACTAAAACTGGTGAGCCAGTGATCCCACTGGGGGTGTATAGCCAGAAGGGGAGGGGCCTTACACTTTTTAGTGTAATGCTTTGTGTGGCCTCCGGAGGCAGTAGCTATACACCAATCGTCTGGGTCTCCCAATAAGAGCTAGAAGAAAAGGAATTTACGGTAAGTAACAAAATTCCCTTCTTTATAAAGGTATTTGTGGGGTCTGCAAGGGGAGTCAGGGCATAAGGTGCACCTTCATAGAATGCAGCCAAGGAGCTGCATATGGTGCTACTTGTTGAATACTGAAAAAACTTGTGACAGGTTCCTTTAAAACTTGTATATATATAAAAAAAAGGTATATTAACATGGGGGCGATACAAGAGGGCGATAAAATCAAGCAGAAGACATTAGGTAGTATAAAAGTTGTGTGAGAAGTAGGCAGTGTAAAATTATGCCTATGCAATACAATCGTGCTAATAATACGCTGTGATGGACAGGTATAGGGAAAACAAGATAAGACTGCTGAAGCAGAAGAAAAAGTATGAGTTCAACAACAATAATGTATTCATACCCATAAGGAGCTCTGCTGGATTGGTGCCAAGCCCCGACCTGCGTTTCGGTGTGAGCCTTCATCAACCCTGATGACGTCTCACACCGAAACGTGCGTTGGAGCTTGAGTCCCCTGTCCGGGGAAAAAAATTGTATGGATATGGTGCACAAACTACTAGATAAAGGTTATTACTTGTACGTAGATAACTTTTACATGAGCACCACACTAAAGTCTCTCTCTGCCAGAGGTACAGTTACATACGGCACCATGCAAAAAAAAATCAGAGTTGCCTTCCTATACCACTAATCAAGCAGCTGCTGAGAAAGGGTGACATCAGAGCTCAATGCAGTGACAACATTCTTATGGTCAAGTATAAGGACAAGAGGCATATCCGTATCTCCACCGACCGCAATACATCTCAACAATATTATGTTCATAGAAAGAAAAACTCCTAAAATCATGTTTAATAATATTCATTAAAAACTGTGAATCTATTATAAGAGAGAAAAATGACCACCTTTATGTAAGTAAAAACCTATGAGAAAGTATGATAAAGCAAAATTAAATTATAAACATATACAAATACAAAGAGCACAGAAAATAGACTAGCCCTAATAGGCTGTAGTCGACCCTACCTAGTTCCTTCTCAAATGACGCTCCCGCTCACCATTGACCAGCCCTCCTGGAGCCTACGTTGCTCTGAGATCCAGATATGTGTCATATCACAAAATTTTCTCCAAATTTCTGATATTTTCACAAGTAAACTCAAAAAATGTAGTCCTAAATTTACCACTATCATGAAGTACAACATGTGACTAAAAACACAGTCTCACAATCACTGAGATCCGTTGAAGCTTTCCACAGTTATTTCATAGAGTGACATTGGTCAAAATTGAAAGATTGAAAAAAATTGTCTGGGTCATGAAGAGGAAAACAGGCTGGGGGTAAAGGGGCTAGCTAAGGAGACATTTGTGCTTTAAATGAGAATAGTCAATTGATGGCTATAATTACTTTTCTATGGTGGTGTACCGTCTGGTATAATGTGAGTGCTCACACCGAAGGGTGGGTGTAACACCGGGGCACAGGGGACTTGCATTTAATGCATAAGTCCAGTGCTGAAATAAAACAAATCCAGAATGGATCTCTAACTACCTCCATCCCAAAGCCAAAAATAGTAAAATACTTTATCAGGAATAAGTAGAAAACCCTAAAGACCCTAATAGTGAGGGCAATTTTATATTATTTGCTTTTTTTTTTCTAAGTATTAGTTTTCCTTTAGGTCCACACTTAAAGGGAAACTGTCATCAGATTTGGGGCCTATAAGCTGTGGCCACCACCAGTGGGCTCTTATATACAGCGTTTTAACATGCTGTATAAGAGCCCAGGCCGCTGTGTAGAACGTAAAAATCACTTTATAATACTCACCTAAACGGTCTCTGCGGTGGAGTTGGGTCATGAGTGTCTTCGTTCTCTGGTGCCAGCGCCTCCTCTTTCGGCCATCTTTGTCATCCTTCTTCTGAAGCCGGAGTGCATGACGCGTCCTACGTCATACACATTCACCGGCATTGAGATCCTGCGGAGCCACATTTTGATCTGCCCTGAGCAGGGCAGATCAAAGTATTGTAGTGAGCCTGCGTGGGACCGGCGAGTGTGTATGACGTAGGACGCGTAATGCACCCCGGCTTCAAAAGGAGGATGAAGGTGGCTGAAAGAGGAGGTGACAGCACCCGGAGAACAGAAACGTCCATATGACCCAACTCCACCGCAGCGACCATTTAGGTAAGTATTATAAAGTGATTTTTACGTTCTATATAGCGGCCTGGGTTCTTATATACAGCATGTTAGAATGCTGTATATAAGAACCCACTAGTGGTGGCCGCAGCTTATAGTCACCAAATCTGGTGACCGGTTCCCTTTAAGCTGTTTCCACTGTAGAATGGAGCAAGACTAATTCACAGCAGATTCTGAAAAAAAAAAAAAATTTGGAAGATAAACCTCTGCACAGCTGAAGCAGTGGATTATCTAACACAATGAGCTTCCAGTAATCCACAGCTTTTTTTTAGTGAGAATTTCTGAGTAGTAATGAACATTCTGTGGCTTTTAAAATGTCTCCATTTCATTACTTCACTCTGATATATTCCGGGACACGTGAAGGCAGTATAATATAGAACTTCAGCGAGTTCTGTCAGCATTTAGAGCAAAAATACGATGGAGCTGTATGCGGGTTGTTTTTTTTTTATTTACGGTCAGGCTATGTTCACACACTAAATCTTTTGCTGTATTTTTTGAGCATTTTTGAGGTCCCAAAGATGCACCTAAATGCATGTATTTCCTTCTCCCAGCAAAATCTATGGCATTTCTGTTTTGCTGTCCACACTGAGCATCTTTTTTTGGCTGCATTTTTGAAGATGCAGCATGTCAATTCTTTTTGCTTTTTTTTGCCAGCGTTTTAGCCCTTCCAGTCAATGGATTTGACTTAAAAAAAACAAAACGCATTGGGCAAAATGCGGTTAAAATGGAGCAAAAAAAACGCATGCGTTTTTTATGCGCTTTAGCCGCGGGTGCGGTTTTTGGGGCCAAAAATGCTGCATCGTTGTAGTTAAGTAAAGATGCAGTGTGTGAACATAGCCTAATTGCCATAGCCATCTGTGGCACATACAACGTTTATATTACTTTTTATTTCTTTTTCTGGGGTGAGATAGTGGTATGGATTGTTTAAATAATTTCATAGCTTGGGTGACCAAACTTTCACAGATGCAGCGATATCAGGGTTTTTTTTTCTTTTCGGTAAAAGTGATTTTTTTTTAGGTTTGTTTTTTTTTGTCTTGTTTTTTTTCTTACATATTTTGTTTACTTTAGTCACCCAAGGTAACTAACCTGTAATAATTTGATCAATACACTTCAATATTTTTAGTATTACAGTATACTTGCACGTTACTGATTTCCTATGAATACCAGCTGCAGGCTGAGCTTCATAGGTGTACAAACTGGAGTCCTCAGCAGGTCCGTGGCTTCAATGGTAATACAAGCAGAGCATATCCCAGATCTAACCAGTTAGATGCCGTGGTCAGCCACTGACAGAGGCATCTAAGGGGGTTAAACAGCACATCGCTCCATACATACTTACCTGACATCCGTCGTTCATGTATAGCGGATGTCTTAAAAAAATAACATTATATCTAGCTGCACAAAGCACCCTTAAAGAGGTTGTCCACTACTTGGATAATCAATCGGTGGCGGCTTCCTCCTCCCTGCCCTCAGACGCTTGAGCAGAAAGTCAGCGCAGCACTAACTTCCTGCTCAAATGTCCAAAGGCGGGGAGAGAAACGCCGGAAGCCGATAGATTGTGGGGCTCGTATATCATAACAGTATCACACGGGCCCCAGGAACGCGGCTTTAGATATCGCTGGAACCACTGCTGCATCGAATAGGAGTATAGGCTTATTTATTTTTACGGGGGCGAACAAGGGGAATGAGAAGGAGTTGTCCAAGCAGTGCACAATCCCTTTAAAATGTGGGTTTGTTGTTTTTTTTTTTTTTTTTTTTTTACAAATAAACTGTTTCTAAAAGCAATATAAGAAGGCTTCCTTTGCTATAAAAGTCTTAGGCCATATTACTGCTACTACACAACAAGATTAATTGTCCTCTGGTGCCATTGGTGTCGTAAATCGTTGTCGGGAATCTTTAATCTACTGATTTACTTAGGTGACTGAGGCAATTTTTTATCACTTTCTCATTGGTTTGATGCCAACGTTTTGCTGTCACTATAGTCATTGTACTATTATTGCTGATAACCTTATCAACATTAGAGAATTTTGATGAGTTTGCTATTTATTTTTATTTTTTGCTCGAAGGCACAAAAGTTGACCTGACTTATTTATGTGTTCGCAAATATTGGTTAGTCTGGAAAAGTAAACCTACGCTTCGTATATGTGTATATATATATATATATATATATATATATATATATATATATATATATATGTGTGTGTGTGTATATATGTATGTATATGTGTGTGTGTGTGTGTGTGCTGTATATATAATATTTATATATAGTCAGCATGATTGGTTGATTATGCGATTATCCCCCTTGTCCTTTTCCAATTCTAGGGTCAGAAGGTATCCTTCTACAAGCGTGCTCAGATTCTTGTAGGAGACACCTGGGGGGTGTTGGAAGGACAGAATGATGGCTGCTTCCATGACATTGATAAAATAACCATGTTCGCCGACTACAGGATTCCTCAAGCTCTAGTCCATTTTGGTACGATGAGATATTCAGACGATCTTCTGAAAAAGCTGAAAGAGGGTTTGTATAATTTTTCTGTAGTATGCTCAGTATAGACTTGCTTATTTAAATGACAAAGTATAAATTTAGTTTCATGTGTGAATGATAGTCGAGGGCAGGCAAAAAGAACGGTAAAATAAACTCTCTAGTCTGACTCTTCATTTTAACTTTGGGAGACTCTTGGATACCAATTTTCTGATACTTAACCCCTTCACGACCTAGGACGTACTAGTATATCCTAAATCATGTCGGGGTAATCACCGCCGGATGCTGCGGTGAGCCGGTGATGATCCCTGCATGTCTGCTGTTTTGAGCAGCAGACATGTGTGGCTAATAGGCTAGGACACACCCGTGCCTGTTAACCGCTTAGATGTCACAGCTTGATTTAAATAGCCACGGCAGTGAACACGCCTTTCCCCTCCGCCATTGGAGGCTTTGCGAAAAAAAAAAGTAAAACCAAAAAGTTTTTTAAAAAAAACAAAAACTCAAAGTTCAAATCACACCCCATTCTCCCCATTGAAAATTCGACAATAAAAAATATACACGTATTTGGTATCGCCGCTTTCAGAAATGCCCGATCTATCAAAATATAAAATGAATTAACCTGATCGGTACACAGTATAGTGGCAAAAAAATTCCAAATGCCAAAGTTACATTTTTTGGTTGTCACAAATTTTGCGCAAAATGCAATAACAGGCAATCATAATGGGGAATCTGCACACAAATGGTACCATTAAAAACATCAGCTCAAGATGCAAAAATTAGGCTGTCACTGAACCCCCATATCCAGAAAAATGAGAACGCTACGGGTCTCGGAAAAGGACGCAAAAAAGTGTGCCACTTTTTTGGGATAAATGTCAGATTTTTTTTCACCCCTTAGATAAAAGATAAAAGTAAATCTATACATGTTTGGTATCTACGGCCTCGCACCGACCTGAGGCATCACGACTCATCAGTTTTACAATATAGTGAACACGGAGAATAATATATCCCAAAAACAATCGTGCCATCACACTATATATGCAATTTTCCGCACTTGCAATTTATTTTCAGTTTTCCAGTACAGATATTGTACAGTTTATGGAAAAACTTATGGTTTCATTTAGAAGTACAACTCGTCCTGCAAAAAACAAGCGTTCATATGGCAAGATTGATGGAAAAATAAAAAGTTAAGGCTCTCGGACAAAGGGGAGCAAAAACCAGAAAATCACCTGGTCGAGGAGGGGTTCAAGTAATTGAAAGCTACACGGTATTGAAAGACGTTTACAACACCTCTTGCCATTGATTAGACTTGCATGCTTTTGGATTGTTATGTTGAAAATAATTGTGTAATTGGAGGCAATGATTAATACTTTTCATACGTGCTAAACAGGTAGGAATAGTAGGCGATCAAAGCCAGGATAACAAACTGGATAGGTACGACGTACCTGGGACACATGTGCCATGTGCTGACATCAGCTGCCTTTACTCGTAGTACTGGCTTGTGTACTAGCAAGTCGTTTCTTATTGACTAGGATTTTGTTAGTTGGTGACCATGATCTGATCGGTCTTGTGCCCAAATACTCATACTTACATATATTCCAATTTAATTTTAGGTTGGCTATTCTGTAATGGAGATTGTGACGAGATGGAGATCCGAGGTTGCTCAATCTGGGCTGTTGAACTGGTTTGTGACCACCTACGGGAGTTGTTTCAGAAGAATGAAGAGAAAATGAGCAATGAAATCAATCCTGTCCTGATTGATCATTTTCTCTGGGATTATGCCCGAGATTATCGGGAAGACATTAAGGATGTTCCTTTTCACAGGGTTAGGTGTATTTACTATTAAATTGCTAAAGTAAAAAAAGGCTTACTAAATTTAGACTTAATCACCCTGTAGTCATGCACTTGTTAATTGATCTGAAACTTAATTGCACCTTAAACAGCTTGCAGTGAAAAATCTGTATTCCAATTTGACATGAAGCTTGAAATCTAGCAGGACATAAGCAAACTAGAGATTCCTCCCCCCCACCCACCAAAATATCCACTCAGGGGTCCAATGTTTCAGTCCTAGCAGTTTATAAATAAGCTGCTTGTAAACTTCTTAGTACAGCCAACGGGCATTGTGAGGTTTTTTAACGTTATAATGCCAATAACCGTGTCCAGTCAGCAAATTAGGGAATGTAGCTGCATCTTTTACCACTGTCTTCCATTAAGTTTGGGCTCCAAGAGTGGCATTTCGGTGCAAACTCTGGATATCTAGGCCATAAAGGCTAGGAGGTCTCAGTGGTGACAGTAGAAATGCACAAGTGGCGCCTCCTATGGCCAGCATTCTTTGTCATTAACACATGGAGTGTCTCTGCTCCACAATGCGTACACTATATGCAGATTCGTACCATGGTGAAGTGCCGGTTTTCATCAGTTATGGCTCTTTTACACCTGAAAGTCCTGCCTGGTGAGCATCATAAACAGTTGTGAGAAGTTGAGCATTTTCTCCCCGGTCTGTACCTTCTGTGCCATGTGCAAGAGCTCTCTCTACAATAGGGCATGCAATGGAGTATGCCACAGTCTTATTTCCTTACAGATTTTCCTCCAGAGCCAAAATCCTTTTTGCACATCTGTGTAACAATCAAAGCCACGCATAGGTGCAGTTTGGACCATAGCAGGCTATAGGCTCCCATTCATCTGTGTAATCGGGACCTGAAATCCTGCCATATGCATGAGGTCGAAGTGTTGAGATTGATTTTCGGGGCACCTACTTAGATTAGTCTACTGGCTTGCTGGCATTTTTGATATCTGTACTCTTTTCAATATATTTCATCACTGTATACACCCGATTCAACCCAACTTGTGCCGACTTTTCTGTTGTCCGGTTCTCTGTCTAAATGTTCTTGGGATTTTTTTGTGTGTATTTTTCTTTCAATCTATGAATTTAGTACTGAATTGTTAATGGATGGACTGAATAAAATCAATATCATAGATTTATAATGGTGTTTTCATTTTTTGTGTGTAGTTCGTAAATTTATAGACCTTTTATATATTTTCTAATAAAATAACCAACTCCCAGGGAAATTATTTTTAAAGCACCACTCCAGCATTTTTTTTTTTTTTTCAATTGCACCACTGAAGTGGTGCTTTAAATTTAAGTCCCCTGCCCCTGTTTTATACCCACCTGCCGCTTTTTTCATCTGTTTCCAGTGTCACTCCTGTTGGTCTTCGGTGAATTGTGACCTGCTGGCAGTTTCAGGGTTTCATGGAGCACACTGGAGGTCACAACTCAGTACATCTCTATGAGAGCATTTTTCTGGCCTTGTTCTGGATTTCATACAGATGCATTGAGCGCGTGTGATGTAACGTCTGACTTTCAGCTAATCAGAAGTTACAGTCACAAGATGGTGCCATGGTAAAAGGTGAAACCACCAGAAGGTGAGTATATGATGGGGCAGGGGGCTTACATTTAAAGCACCACTCCAGCATAAAAAAACGCTTGAGTGGGGCTTTAAATGCAATAACAGATTTGTTGATTTGTGGCTATAGTTACAGAATAATATTATAGCTACAGTTGGGAAAATAAGCTATGAGTAAGGACATGTAGTCCAAAACGCGTAAGCGTCTTCTATAAAAGTGCACCTTGTATGGTTTTATGACTTCCATTTCTTTGGAATTTTTAAAGTATATGGAATAAAGTTGGTTTTAATTATACTTCAACCAGAAGAGATGCTGCATTTTTTTTCTCCACAAATATGTCCTTTGGATTGCCTGGTATCCTTCCTTGCACCGCCCGGCCTTAATTGGATTCAGAGAAGCACATGAAAGGAGACTGGGTGAATTGATAAAAAAGCACTGTTTTCTACATGAGTGAGGAAAATAAGTATTTAATACATTGCCAATTTTGCAAGTTTTCTCACCTACAAAGGATGGAGAGGTCTGTAATTTTTATTAGAGGTACACTTCAACTGTGACAGAATAAAAAAAAATCCAGAAAATCACATTGTATGATTTTTTTAAATAATTAATTTACATTTTATTGCATGATATAAGTATTTGATCAACTAGCAAGAATTCTGGCTCTCACAGACCTGTTATTTTTTTGTTTTAGAAGCCCTACTACTCTGCACTCATTACCTGTATAAAAGACACCTGTACACACAATCAATCACCTTCCAACCTCTCCACCATGGACAAGACTAAAGAGCTGTCTAAGGGTATGTGCGCACGTTGCTTTTTACCTGCTTTTTTGCTGCTTTTTTGCTGCTTTTTTGCTGCTTTTTCTTCTGCACGGTTTAATGCCAAAATGGATGTGTTCTTCTATTCAAGCAAAGTCTATGGGAATTTGGGTTTCTTGTTCACACTATGTTGTTCAAAATGCTGCCTTTTTGTGGCAGAACTTTGGTCAAAAACTCAGCTTTGCAGTGCAAAACCCAAATGGCAAAAACAATTGACATGTTGCTTCTTTGAAAAGCTGAGTTTTTGACCAAAGTTCTGCCACAAAAAGGCAGCCTTTTGAACAACATAGTGTGAACAAGAAACCCAAATTCCCATAGACTTTGCTTGAATAGAAGAACACATCCATTTTGGCATTAAACAGCGCAGAAGAAAAAGCAGCAAAAAAGCAGGTAAAAAGCAACGTGCGCACATACCCTAAGGACACCAGGGACAAAATTATAGACCTGCACAAGGCTGAAATGAGCTACAAGACAATAGGCAAGCAGCTTCGTGAGAAGGCAACAACTGTTGGCGCAATTTAGAAAACGGAAGAAACGCAAGATGACTGTCAATTTTACTCGGTCTGGGGCTCCATGCAAGATCTCGCCTCGTGGAGTAAGGGTGATTCTGAGAAAGGTCAGGAATCATACCTGAATTACACGGGAGGACCTGGTCAAGGACCTGAATAGAGCTGGGAGCACAGTCTCAAAGATTAATGATCGTAACACACTGCGCCGTCATGGATTAAAATCCTGCAGGACACCCAATGATACCCCGCTCATGCCAGCACATGTCCAGGCACGTTTGAAGTTCGCCAATGACCATCTGGATGATCCAAAGGAAGCATGTGGTCAGATGAGACCAAAATAGAATTTGTTTTATATCATTCCACTCACCTTGTTTGGAGGATGAAGAAGGATGAGTACAATCCCAAGAACAGCGTCACAATCATGAAGTATGGGGGTGGAAACATCAGGTATTATTGTGGCATGTATCCACCTTCACAAAAGGTACTCTGACATCCAGTATGCATCCACTAACTACTCTGACATGCTCCAGTATGTATAGAGCAGTCAGTTTTGATCCAAATATTGTGGCATGTATCCACCTCCACAAAAGATACTCTGACATGCTCCAGTCAGAGCAAGAATTACGCATGTTTCACGTCCTTCGCCGTAATGAAGCAACGTTGAGACCTATTATTCAGCGTCACATTGCGCCTGGTTCTAGGATCATCTCTGATCAGTGGGCCGCTTATTGAAATATAAATAACTGGCCCATGTTCAATTATGCGCATCAAACCATCAATCATGAGCAGAATTTCGTTGATCCGATAACTGGTGCTAATACTCAGCGCATCGAAGCGCATTGGGGTCATGTGAAGACGGAAATACTGAGAAAGATGCGTGGCACGTCCCAAAATTTGTTGTCAGGACATTTGGCCGAGTACTGGTGGAAGAAGCTTCATTCAAATGCGCCATTTTGTGATATAATTACAGAAATTTCTCGACAGTTTCCATTGGTGTAAGGTAGTGTTCAGAGTTTGCTCCTGTGTATTTTCTGACAGATGTAAAGGTAGTGTTCAGAGTTTGCTCCTGTGTTTTTCCTGACAGATGTAAAAAATAAATAGAATGTGAAAACATATGTCGGAGCATCTTTTGTGAAGGTGGATACATACCACAATAATACCGAAACATCATACACTTGGGGGGTCGTTTTCTGTAAAAGGAACAGGACGAGTGCACCATATGGAAGGGAGCATGGATGGGGTTATGTATCGTGAGATTTTGGCCAACAACCGCCTTACCACAGTAAGAGCATTGAAGATGGGTCATGGCTGGGTCTTTCAGCATAACAATGACCGGAACACACAGCCAAGGCAACTAAGGAGTGCCTCCGTTAGAAGCATTTGAAGGTCCTGGAGTAGCCTAGCCAGTCTCCAGACATAAACCCAATAGAAAATCTTTGAAGGGAGCTAAAACTCAACGTTGCACAGTGACAGCCCGAAAACGTAGAAGATCTGTATGGAGGAGTGGGCCAAAATCCTTGCACAGTTGAATATACACAGTATAATAAAAATTTACAGACCTGTCTATTCTTTGTAGGTGGGAAAACTTGCAAAATTGACAGTTTATCAAATACGTACTTTCCTCACTGTATGTGCTACTCTATACGCTATTCCACAAAAAGAGGAATTAAATTTTCTCCAAAAAATTCTGAGAAATTCACAGCATAAAGGGCAGCAATGTTTAACTGCCCAGGCCACAAACACAAATGCTCTCACAGTATGCAGCAAAACCCCTTAATAAAGATGGAGGCAACAGATTCAAAACACTGATGGAAGAACCACTCACTGCCACTCCATGGAATGGATTGCTTAGTGTTAAAATTGCACACAAATTGCTTGTATTCACATTCACACATGTAGGTGCGCAGTGTCTGGATTACAGCCTATTGATGATGCCCATATGAGGTATTGGTTGATATCTTGGCCAAAATACGGATGCTCAAATTCATTTTGGGGGAAAATTTAATTCCTCTTTTTGGGGTTTAGCTTTTAAATTTAGTGTAGGGATTCACAAGCATGAGGACCCTTGAAGTGCTGCATCCTGTGAGTGCATTTGTCTGTGTCCTGGGCAGGTAAACATTGCTGCCCTTTCTTGCTGTGGATTTTTCCTAGACGCTATGCAGTAAATTTTATAATCTAATACAACACTTAAACATTAATCTTTTCGCACAAAATGTTCAAACCAAGCACAGTGTTAAGCTGGGTTCACACATAGCGACAGCGACAACGACATCGCTGTTACGTCACCATTTTCTGTGACGTAACAGCGACCTTGTAAGTCACTGTTATGATCGCTGCTTAGCTGTCAAACACAGCGACGCAGCAGCGATCATAACGTCGCTACATGTGCAGAGAGCAGGGAGCCGCGCACACTGCTTAGCGCTGGCTCCTTGCTCTCCTAGCTACAGTACACATCGGGTTAATTAACCCGATGTGTACTGCAGCTACATGTCACAGTGCAGAGAGCAGGGAGCCGCGCACACTGCTTAGCGCTGGCTCCTTGCTCTCCTAGCTACAGTACACATCGGGTTAATTAACCCGATGTGTACTGCAGCTACATGTCACAGTGCAGAGAGCAGGGAGCCGCGCACACTGCTTAGCGCTGGCTCCTTGCTCTCCTAGCTACAGTACACATAGGGTTAATTACCCGATGCGTACTGCAGCTACATGTGCACAGAGCAGGAGCCGGCACTAGCAGCAAGAGCGGCGGAGGCTGGTAACGAAGGTAAATATCGGGTAACCAGAGAAAGGTCTTCCCTTGGTTACCCGATGTTTACAGTGGTTACAGCTTTCCGCAGCTTCCAGACGCCGGCTCCTGCTCCCTGCTCGCTTCATTTCATCGCTCTCTCGCTGTCACACACAGTGATGTGTGCTTCACAGCGGGAGAGCGACGACTAAAAAATGAAGCAGGACATTCAGCAACGAGCAACGACCTCACAGCAGGGGCCAGCTCGTTGCTGGATGTCACACACAGCGACAGCGACGGGACATCGCTGCAACGTCACAGAAAATGGTAACGTAGCAGCGACGTCGTTGTCGTCGTCGCTGTGTGTGACACTACCTTAACACCGGTGTCTCTGTAGAGACTTTGACATATTCACCTCCTCCCCCGGCTATTCACGTGTGCTGCTGCTTCCTTCTCCTCCCAGGCCTTGTACATGCTGCACAGGGTTCTTGGGAGTGCACCTAAGGCTAGTTTCACACTTGCGTTGAACGGCATCCGTTGCATTACGTTGTGTGACGGATGCGTTGCATATAATGACACAATGGATGCAACGGATCGTACAAAACAACGGAAAGCTTTTTTTTTTTTATTTTATTTTTTTTTTCCTTCTTTACAGTTTTACCGGCAGCAGACTATTGTGAACGATCAGCTGATCACCCGGCGGCCGGGCGCTCAGCTGAGAGCTCTCACATGCCGGCGGTCGGGCGCTCAGCTGAGAGCTCTCACATGCCGGCGGCCGGGCGCTCAGCTGAGAGCTCTCACATGCCGGCGGCCGGGCGCTCAGCTGAGAGCTCTCACATGCCGGCGGTCGGGCGCTCAGCTGAGAGCTCTCACATGCCGGCGGCCGGGCGCTCAGCTGAGAGCTCTCACATGCCGGCGGCCGGGCGCTCAGCTGAGAGCTCTCACATGCCGGCGGTCGGGCGCTCAGCTGAGAGCTCTCAATAGCCGGCTGCCGGACGTTCAGCTGAGCGCTCTCACATGCCGGCGGCCGGGCGCTCAGCTGCACGTTTGACCACTGAGAAACAAAATAAAATTTCTGTGATTTTAAAAAAAAAAAATGAGCATGCGCAGTGAAAAATAAAGGTTTCCGGTGCTCAAAAAAAGTTACATGCTGCGTTCCTTCCGCCCAATGCAGCGTCAAAATAACGATGCTGCGTCGTCCAGGGGATGCAACGCTGACACTTGCGTTACAGTGCGTCATCCATACAAGTCTATGGAGAATAGCGCAGTGCGTTAACGGACTGCGCTATTCTCCATAGTGACGGACTTCGCTGAACGCAAGTGTGAAAGTACCCTAAGACGCACTGCACGTGCACCGGCCCTCCTCTGAAAAGGCCGGCGTGCCATTTCCCGGAAATGCTTCTCAGCCTATGGCTGAGAGGCACTATGTATTTAAGGCATGCTTCCATTAGGGGAGGTACCTGTCTACACCACAGTCCATCACCTGTCCTGGGGTCAGCTGCCACAGTCCCAGTCACTGCCCTGGGAGTGGTACATGGCGTCCGACTCGCGGTGGGCACTTAGTTAAACCCCTCCCACTAAAGGATAAGCCCAGGTCCCCCTCTGGTCCAGTGGGTCCACTAATCCCGCTCGCTGCCTCCACACACAGCTTCTTGTAGAGAACAGCAAAATAATACTTTCTCTGTCGTTTCATTGGGGGACACAGGACCATGGGTTATGCTGCTGTCACTAGGAGGCTGACACTAAGTAAACAGAAAAAGTTAGCTCCTCCCCAGCAGTATAACCCCTGAGCCGGAGGCGGGCTCAATCAGTTTTTTGCTTAGTGTCGTAGGAGGCTGATGTGGGCCGACTGTGTCCCCTTCAGCCACTTGATTTTTTGCGTTATTTTTTTCATTTTTTCTCGGCGACGCTCGTCGCTCTCATCTGTGGTAATTTTCTTTTTCTGCAGGTATCTTTTCTCTACCTCAGCTCTCGCAGCCCGTGTGGGTACCACTCCCCTGGGTCGCAGAGGCTTGAGTCGTCGGGCCCTCTCCCCCGTCCAATTCCACGGTACCACTCCCCGGTTGGCACGCGGGGCTGAACTTTCCTGGGCACCCCTATTCACCCTGCGGTACCACCCCAAAGGGTCGCAAGGGGCATACAGCAGGGACTGGACCTCCGCAGCGCATCTGGATTTTTTGGATGGGACAACGCTGCTACATTTAGGGGCTTCCACCCCAATGGCGTCCAACTCCCCGCCTTCTTCAGCCTGCTTCCTTGTGCCCGCAGCCATTCCTTCGCTGAGCGGAGCACACAGGAGCATGTGCAGAGTCTCAGCCTGCACACTGGACAGCGCGCCGCGGATCAGGTAGGACCCCTACCTTCTCCCCCATCGGACGGCTGCAGAAATTTAGGCCCCGGTCTGGGCCTACTCGCCGGACTCCCCCGCTGCGTCCGTGGAGCTCCCTGCCGACTCCGAGGTCGGGCGGCCCCGCATCGCTGCTGCGCCGCCGCCGCCGCTTGCGGCCGGGTCCGGCGGCGCTGCCCCTGTACCTTTTAACGGCTTCAAACGCCGCCGCCACCTGAGGTCGGGTCCGCTGGCGCTGCCTCTGCCCGCAACGGCACCTCGGCTCGGCCACTGTCCTCGGTCCCCCAGGCCGCCTACCGCACAGCGCGCCGAGGATCCTCGCCGCCGCCTGCGGTCGGGTCCCCCGGCGCTACCTCTGCCCGCGACGGTACCTCTGCTTAGGCCCCGTCCTCGGCGTGCCCAGGCCGCATCCCGCACAGCGCGCCGAGGATCCTCTCCGCCGCCGCCTGCGGCCGGGTCCGCCGGCGCGGCCTCTGCCTGCCCCGGCACCTTCAAAATTTAGCCCCCGGCTTCGGCCCTGTCCTCGGCGTCCCCAGGCCCGCCTCCCGCACGGCGCTATTGGACGCCGGCCTCTCTGTTCCCGCCCTCCGCCGTGCTCCAGGCATCACTTGGGGAGTGGGGGATATTTTTTTCCCGCTCACAGCGTCCATTTTAAATAAAGAAAGAGAAAAAAAAAAAAAAGAGAATGGGAGTTATTCCAGACTACTAGTCTGGGTTTACTGAGGCCGCAGCATCACCTTCTTTTTCCGGGGGAGAAAATAAAACACACTTTTCTTTAGTGGGTATTTTCTATTTTAGGTCGATTTTTATTAAAAATTTTACATACATGAGTTTTTTACACCTTAACTCTTACAGTACTTTTCGGGCACTTGTTTTGCTTCACCTTTTTTATATCGCGCTCCAAAGCTCGAGATTTTAGTTTAGTCCCCTCCGGCGGGTTAATGCCCTGTCTCAGGCCATAGATCCCCTCGCCGCCGTCCCTCGGCTTCGCGCGCATGCGCTGCGTCCCCGGCCAATACTCGGTTATACCTTCCATAGGTCTAGCGCAATCCCCTCGGGGAGGTGAGTCTCGTACCAGGGACCTTTCCCTATGCTAGAAGCGGACCCGACAGGTCTCGTCTTTTGTGGCCCCCCTGTTTTCCACCTTATTCCCCAGGTCCAGACTGCTTTTTCTCCCGCAGTCTTCCGACCTCTCGGGTGATGGCCCAGGCTTTCCACCTCTGCTGGACTCCGAGCAGGACCTGGATGTTTTGGCGCATGACTAAAGGCCTGCTGGAATTGGTGAGTCAGGCCGTAAGGCTACGGACAGCCCTCTTATCTACATGCACGCAGGTCCCCCTTAAGTCATTTGGAGCGGACCCTTGATGTGCTCAGAAGACATCCAGAGCTCGCTGAGTTACCGCGTGTTCACAGTCAACTGCCAGACACGACGTTTGCCAGCGGTAAGTCTTGTCATCGTCTTTATTCCCTTCTCCAAAAAGGGGTCTCGGTGAGAATGGGCATGCCACACTGGAGTCGCTGAGTGATCACAGACAACAACCAGACACGGCGTTTACCTGCGGTAAGTCGGGTTAGTGTCATTATCATTCCCCCAGAGGGCTCTGGAGCGAGGGGGCATGGCACCTTGCAGACAAGGTGGGGGCCCCTGCGAGTTTTCAGTGGACATCCAGTTCGCCGTGTGACGGCGTGATCACGGATATTCCCCGGACACAATTCTCACCAGCGGTAAGTCCTTTATATTGTCCTACCCCTCCTCGTAGAGGGCTCCGTGATGAAGGGGCACGCTATCCTGTACTTGACCCGCCTGGGTTCCTCCTGGCTTCTCGTCCCTATCGTGACGCTCCGCAGGGACTCCACGGACACTCTACGCAGCGGTCCGCGCTCCACCTATGCCGACCCAGGACTGGTTATCAGCTTCAGTGAGTACCCTCTCTTCACAAAATCTGGTGTCTGCCCGCTACACGGCCTGAGCCTCTAACATCAGTGTACCTACCCGTCGAGAGCTCTGACTCGGGATCAGGAACGCAGATTCGACATCTAGGAAGTCGCTGACTTCCTTTCCGGCTCTCGGGATCGCCCTTTCGGAGATAGGCGAGTCCAGTTTATCCCCTAGGCTACGTCAGGGTAGACTGGCTGCGTAAGGGAAGGGTACATCCCTTTCCCGGCATCGGCCCTGATGCACCAGGACTCGTTCCCTCACGCTAGGTTCGTCAGGGAGCCTTTATCCCTACAACAGCCGTCTCCGCCTTGCGTGGCTGCAGACCGTCCCAGCTTTCTAACAGTGCTTGCAGGGATCACGTTCCCTACGCATCCTCAGGCTCTCTCTGCCCAGGAACGACCGGGAGACCCAGAGTCTCCCTTCAAGGATCCTCGCCTTGAGGTTTAGACCATCATCATCACCTTTCGCTACTAGGGTAGCTGAGCTACAGGAAGGAGTCCTCCCAGACCCGGCCCGGTCCATCACTCCTCAGGCACGGTATTCGAGCCGTTCAAGGGTTGCTACTCCTCACGCAGGAGCAGTTTCCCTCCTGGCACAGGGTCCCGCGGCTCTTTGCCTCCCGCTCCCATTTTTTTCCCTTCGGTTTTTTGCTATGCGAGTCCTCGACAGTCTGTGGCGGTGTTAGCGATGGTGCACATACCAGATTTCATCCCGGACTCTCCAACGGAACACACTGAAGAACGGGGTCAGGAAGGTTCCGTCTTCGAGGGTGACCGGCCAATCTCCTCCTAGAGGACCAATCTTCGCAACCATCCCTGGGAAGCTTCCCTTTCCTCTTCTGGAGCTTATTATCAACCGTCACCAGCCTCCCGTACTAGGGTATGCTACCCCACCATTCCTCGGCACGGTCCCGAGGGACACCCCTAGAGTGTCGCCTCCCCTTCAACATTCCGGACTCAGAGCCATTCGGTTAGCCCGGTTACAATTTCTTCTCTGGGTCATATTGTCCAGTCAGGTTCCAGTCGGACCATGCCACAGCAGTGATGTGCATCATCCACCAGGAAGACGCAGGGAGCGTCATGGCAAGGGAAGAGGCCAAGAGGTTCTTGCTCTGGGACGGGCTCTTTCATTCGCTAATCTCGGCAGCACATCCCGAGCGTGGACGTTTGGACGGCCGATTTCCGCGGTAGGATAGGTCTCGCGTAGGTAAAGGGCTCCAACAGGGATATCAACAGCCAGATCTCTGGCGAAGGAAGACCTCCAGTCGTGACTTTTTGGCCTTCCGATCCAACTCTCAAGTCAATGGTGCGTCGAATACGCCACCTGCTCTGGACTAGAGGACGACGCCCTAGACCGGTCGTGTAGCCTGTTCAGGCTCTCGTGCATCTTCCCCCGGCTTTCCATGATCTCGAGGGTTCTCAAGAGGGACCTAGGCAGGCGATAGCTCGGGAGTGGCCCAGGCGAGCATAGTTTCGCATAACTTACTCATCTCCTCGCAGATGCCCCGTGGCTCCTTCCAGACCGCCAGATTCTACCAGGACTCAGAAGTCCCAGGTTCCATGGCCTCACCAGTGGATCCCGGATGCTGGCTCGGTCAGGTCTGTGAACAAGATGATGACAGACATTGAGGAGGGCCTGGAATCCAGTTCCCTCGAAGATTTATTTCCACTTGGAAAGAGCTCCCCCTGTGGTGTGAGGACCGCATCTTCAGAGACTTTTCACTTTCCATCAATCAGGGCCTTCGCTCAGAGAAACGTCCATCTGGCTCGGCGTTTTTCATCATTCACTAGAAAAGTGGGACCATAATCCAGTGATGAGTTTGCTCAAGGTACCCCTTTTTTCCCTGCTCCCACCTGTTTTGATAGGTGGGCTCCTCGTGGCCATCTGGTTGTTACAGACGGCATCAGGGCGGACAGCCCTCTCGTAGTCTTTTCTCCCCCTTTTTCCGCTCCGCCAGCAGGATAAGGGGGGGGCTCCAGCCAGAACCCTTCGTTTCTGTCCGAGACACCTCGGCTTTCCTTCCAGAAGAGGACTTTAGGTTTCGTTTTTTGTCGGTTCTAGGCTCCCCTCTCAGCCTGAAAGAGGCATAGTTCGTTCTAGGGCTGGTACGAGCCCTCAGTCTTTCGTGTCTGCAGGACACCATTTTTTTGTCGGTTACACCGACTGTCAGTCCATCCTTCCACCCTTTCCCAGGAAGCATAGGCCGGCGCCAAGGGCCTGAATATCACATGGATCATGTCCTCCATATATGAAGACTATCGCATGAAGGTCGGACTTCCGCCGCGGTCTACCGAGCAAGGGGCACCCTTGAACGATTGGGCTCCAGACGTCGGTCAACCAGGTCCTCTGGTCCGCCACCCGATCTAGTCGGCGTACCGTTACTAGTTTCTAACAGGTTCTCACTCAAGCTTCGGCAGAGGCCAGTCTTGGTGTAAGGTTTGCGGGTGGCAGTGGCACACCTGTAACAACGTAGGCGCTTGTAGGTCCGGGTCAGCCCGGCAAGGGGAAGCGACTTCCTTCCTATCTCCGGTGATGGTTTTCTTCCCACCCAGGGACTGCTTTTGGACGTCCCATGGTTCTGTGTCCCCCAATGAAACGACAGAGAAAGTAGGATTTTTGTGTACTCACCGTAAAATCTCTTTCTCTTAGTCTTCATTGGGTGACACAGCACCCACCCTGCTTGTGCTTTTTGTTATATATGACATGCCTGTTTCCCCAGTGCCCATATTCCCAGGTCACTGGTCACACGACTGTTCGTCATAGTTTTTTACCTTGTTTTATCCAGGATTGTTTGGTTCTCCTCCTACTGCTTGTGCACTAAACTGATTGAGCCCGCCTCCGGCTCAGGGGTTATACTGCTGGGGAGGAGCTAACTTTTTCTGTTTACTTAGTGTCAGCCTCCTAGTGACAGCAGCATAACCCATGGTCCTGTGTCCCCCAATGAAGACTAAGAGAAAGAGATTTTACGGTGAGTACACAAAAATCCTACTTTTAGTATCTAAAACCGTTGCTGCATTTAATCAAATGTGGTAATGAGGCTTTTTGTGCATTCTCGGCTTGGCAGAGTAGTTCAATGCGGCTTTGCACCTACTTGTTTTCCATCTATTTCCAACCTCTGTATCCTGTAAAACCAGAACTGTCAATCAAAGAAGAGGATGACGAAGGTGATAGATCCAAAACAAGTAGGATTATTTTGAATTTTGCGGTGAGAAATATCAGGGCGTCTTAGGTCTGAATGTCAGCGCTGCAGTGACAGGCTGTCCTTGTCAGGCTGATGACTTAGGACGAAAATAGATCTGCCAGAGAGAGTTTGGGAGAAAAACAAGACCGTGTGTATTTTTGTGTCTAACATGTTACTTTGCTGCAAATCCCTCTAACAAATAACATCGTATAATTAATAGTAAAGGTTACATTATAGTTCAATGATAGCTGTCCAGAAATTAGTTTGATGTTGTATGCAGTTTCATTTTTAGCCCAGTCATAGCCATCTCTTTACTCTTCTGCTAGAAATGCCCTTGTTAACAGTAAATGCAGCAGTTCCTACCATATTTCCCTGAAAATAAGACACTCTTATATTATTTTTGGCCCTGAAAAATGCACTAGGGCTTATTTTCTGGGTAGGGTTTATTCTCGGGGAAACAGGTTGGGAGTACGTTTACCACCTGAAAAAAGCAGACCTTCTCCCCACTTTCCAGGAGAATCATACTTTCCAGACGACGGACGTCTGCGTCACTCCCAGGTCCTCCTGCGATCTTCGGCGATCGCTCCCATCAGGTATGCTTCACAGCGGTCCTCCCCTGCTTCCGGCCGGCAGTCACACACACATCAGATCTCACACACACTCACCACATCCGATGATACCTATTGCTTACGGCCAACAGGGGAACCTGGGACGCAGTGCAGTAGCATACGAGAACCTGCAGTGGAACGCATAGAGGACCTGAGATAGAACACATCGATAAGTACCACTGCATGTCCCCACGCTCCACTGCACATATACAGATACACAAAAAAAATATAAACAGTATATATCAGGAAAAGCCAAGGTGAAGTGCCAGAATTGGCACATCTTATGTGATGTGCCAGTTTTGGGGTGGCTGCGGGTTGGTATTTTTAGGCTCGGAAGGCCTAAATAACCATGGACTTTTTATTGCTGTAAGATGCCTCGTTGTGTGGCTGAAAGCCCCAGAAAATGTATAGTTGCACCCAATCACTGACGCCGGCGCAGAGGGGCGGGTGAGATTATGGACGGGGGGAGGGGTGATTATTAATTAATCATTAGCATTAACAGCCAGCAAGCAGCTATACATTTTCCATGGCTTACAGCAACACAACGGGGCAACGTACTGCAAAAACGTTACATACCCTGAAAGGGCTGCCTAAGACATATTTCAGGATAACAGGTATTTGTATATTACCCAAAAATGACTGTTAGATTCCCATTAAAGAAAACAGCAGGACCATGCAACAAAGAAATATACCGTAAGTCATCTCCTGAAAATAAGCCCTAGCGCATCTTTTGGATCCAAAACTAATATAAGACCCTGTCTTATATTTGGGAAATAATATAATATATATATATATATTATATATATAATAATATAATCTGTTAGCATAACAGTTGAACTCTTTGCTTTGGGCAACTTCCTGTTTTGTTCTACCGTAGCTGTGTTTCAAGCAACTTTATTGATACCGGATATGTTTTGTTTAGACGCCTTTTCTTTTTTTGTGCGTTTACACTGCGTAAATACACTAAAATGCATGTGCGCTTTCTTAGCTACGGATTTTACTCATCTAATGCAGGTCTATAGGGAAATTCTGTACTGAAAACAAAAGAAATTGACAAGTTGTATTTTGGAAACCCACACAGAAGGTAAGTTTATGTAGTGTAAAAAAGCACAGTGGACATATATTTCTATTAATGCCATTGTAAAAGGGCACGAAAGGTTACTTATTCTTATGCCGAGGCCACACAGGGATGTGTGCGAGTGCTCGCATGACACTCGGCACACGCTCGCAGCACAGCGGGAGCCAAGTGTCTTGCGAGTGTCATGCGACTGTGATCCGATCCTGCGATCAGACCACAATTGTAGAGGGGGGGAGCGGGACTGCAGAGGGGAGGCATTTATCTCCCTCTCTCCTCCGTTGCTGGCTATTGCGATTCTTGCGCTGTTCTCGTGTTACACCGGTGTAACAAGAGAGCAGTGCGATGTTTTTCTCACCCCATAGACTTGTATGGGTGCGAGTGGAACAGGATCGCATTACACTCACACCATGCTGCGACTGTTTTCTCGGTCCGATTAGGACTGAGAAAATAATCACTCATGGGTTCTGCCCCATAGACTAATATTGGTCCGAGTGGAATGCAATTTTTTTATCGCATTTCACTCACACCGTTTTTCCTGCCGTGTGTCCTAGGCTATATTTTGTCTGTTACTACTTTACCACCGTCTTGCCCTATCTATCTGGTGTATTCCATACATGGTGCAGACTCACGACACTTTGTTATAATAAAATATAACAACTTTAATTGCTAACAAGACTACGCTTAATACACAATATGATACTAGCACAGGTCAATACATATATGAAAAGCATGTACTCAATTACAATACAGGAAAACACTAGTAAATAGTATCTTCACTAATACACTATTAAACCCACAAATAACAAATAATTTACCACCCACATTGGCAAAACACACACCATTACAGCCCACCCAACAATAACACTATCCCTATATGGGTCGATACTCCGCCATGTTGGTTATGCTTCATGTTGGTCCAAGCAAGAGCAAAAAGAATGCAAAAGAGCTCACAGGAATTGTGTTCAGCTTATATAGGGGCCTGTGACCAAGATTAATTTCCCCCTATCATTGGCTGAAAACTGTGATGTCATGGCGGTGTGTGCATTGCCAAGTGTTGGAGGAGATTCCTTCCATCCTGGCTGAGGCTAAAATGTAAATTCAAACACATGGTTCTCCTTTGCCTTCCCCCTCCCTTTCAGCACAACAGGGAGGGATATACACTGTATTTAGGATACATATTTATATTCTGTACCAACACTTCCCATCTACAATGACAGTTTTAATGAATTTGGTAGCCGGTATATTAGAAAGCTTAACTTAACCTTTCAACAATGTCTTAGGCCTAAAACACACTTCCGCAAAAAAAAGTACGTGTCTCACAGTCCGTTTTTTGGGTCCGTGTTCCGTTTTTTAGGGGCGTTTCTCTGGTACGTATGGCATCCGTGTGATGGCGTATGCGAGCCGTGTGTGCGTGTGGAATGTCCGTATTGACATAAAATACGTACGTGTGCTGTCCGTGTGCTGTCCGTTTATAAAGGCCCGCATTCTTACCCAATTAACGTTGTTAATCATTCATCATGAGATCCTGGTGTTTTTGTTTGCCATCAATTGACCTGATAGATTGGTAACAAGTGTTTCAGATTTTGTGATTAAAAACGGACACGCACGAAACATGCTGAACACGGACATACTCCGTGTGCGGTCCGTGCAGGCACGGACCCATAGACTAAAGTGGGTCCGTGCCTGCGTGCTGCCGGCCAAAAACGGACATGTCGTCCATGTAGAAAAGCGCACACCCGTACTTACGACACGGACACACGTTCCGTGTGATTTTACGTGTGTGTGCCATCTACCAATGAATAACATGGGTCTCCGTGTGTACGTGCCTCCGGTACGTGCAAATACGTACCGCACACGTACAAAAAAAACGGATGTGTGTTGCGGGTCTTAGATATTCGGTGCACTAGCTAGATGTCCTGCCCAAAATGGATATGAAAAATATATGTATTATCATAGTAAAAACAATACACGTTGGAGCCTGCAATAAAAGTCTATAAATGTCTTTCAGAGAGGATAGCTATCTGTACACCAGACCCCTCATAGCAAAGGGGGTATTGGTGGATACAATACAGCTTAAAAAGACCATGTCACTAGATTCATGTTACCCAAATCAGGGGCAGCATGATTCAAAGCAGAGCTGCGAGATAGCAGACAGGTATGTTTTATAACATAGTTTGAAAAGGTAATTGGTATTATAGGCTTCTTCCTGCCTCACTCCAGTTGATATGCATACAAATCAGAGTGAAAAGGGGGTTAATGCCGTGCATCAGCCAAAATGAAGATGTAGCACGTTGATGTTATAAACGCATTCTTTTATTCCATCGATCTACGCGTTTCGAGGATATACCTCTTCTTCAGGACCAGTGCATCAACATAGTAACTAAGTGTTACTGTGTTGATGCACTGGTCCTGAAGAAGAGGTATATCCTCGAAACACGTAGACCGATGGAATAAAAGAATACGTTTATAACATCAACGTGCTACATCTTCATTTTGGCTGATGCACGGCATTAACCCCCTTTTCACTCTGATTTGTATGCACATCCACGTGGGGCTGCAGCCGCCATCATCCTATGCTCATCGCTCATCACATCATGACTATCACAACCATTTCAGGTGAGTGTATTTTTCCTGATCTACCTCACTGATCTGTTGGTATTACACTATCAGCGCTCCTTATTTTTCAGATCACTCCAGTTGATAGACAGGTTTCTCCAAAGCAGGTACATATAAAGAGACCTGGAAATCAAGTAAAGCAGGGCAGGCAGCATGAATTGAGTCACAGATTACCTTTAAGGTAAGTTCACACAGTGCATTTTTCGCGGCGTTTTTGCGCGTTTTTCAGGTGCATTTTTGGCCTCAAAACTGCATGACTTTGCTTCCCCAGCAAAGTCTATGAGTTTTCATTTTTGCTGTCCACACACAACTTTTTTTTTAAGCTGCGTTTTTGAGCTTAAAAAAAAATGGACATGTCAATTCTTTCCTGCGTTTTTCTGCGTTTTCCCCCCATGCAATGCATTGGAAAAATGCAGCAAAACACAGAGATAAAAAATGCAGCAAAATGCAGCCAAAACGCACCAAATAGCGTTTTTTTTTGCCATGGGTGCGTTTTTGTGCGTTTTTAGCGGCCAAAAACGCACAAAAACGCAGCGTCAAAAAAACGCAACGTGTGCACATAGCCCTAATGTTTCATTGATCATGCGACTAATTGTTATTATTGGGTATATGAAACAGCTTCTGGGACCCAGATCAACATTAGATTAGGAGCAGATTCTCCCATCCTATTCTATATTCTATATCCTATTCTCCCATAGATTCTCCTATCCAAGAGAATTGGGCCAATGATACAAATGACCTTCTGATCAATCTCTGATCAGACTTTCATCCACATGTCAGCATAAGATGGAAAACAACATTTCTACATCTTCTCCAATGTGTACTGTCATGGCCAAAAGTTTTGAGAATGCTACAAATATTAATTTTTACAAAGTCTACTGCTTAAGTTTTTCTAATGGAAATTTGCATATACTCCAGAATGTCATAAAGAGTGATCAGCTTAACAGCAATTACTTACAAAGTCAATATTGGCTAAAAAAAAGAACTTTAACCCCCAAAACACATTTCAACATCATTGCATTCCTGCCTTAAAAGGAGCAGCTAACATTGTTTTAGTGATTGTTCCATTAACACAGGTGTGGGTGGTGATGAGGAAAGGGCTGGCAATCAATCAGTCATGATTAAGTAAGAATGACACCACTGGACACTATAAAAGGAGGCTGGTGCTTGGTATCATTGTTTCTCTTCAGTTAACCATGGTTATCTCTAAAGAAACACGTGCAGCAATCATTGCTCTGCACAAAAATGGCCTAACAGGGAAGAGTATCGCAGCTACACAGATTGCACCTCAGTCAACAATCTATCGCATCATCAAGAACTTCAAGGAGAGAGCTTTCATTGTTGCCAAAAAGGCTCCAGGGCGCCCAAGAAGGACCAGCAAACGCCAGGACCGTATCTTAAAACTGTTTCAGCTGCGGGATCGGACTACCAGCAGTGCCAAGCTAGCTCAGCAATGGCAGCAGGCTGGTGTGAGTGCTTCTGCACACACTGTGAGGCGGAGACTGCTTGAGCAAGGCCTGGTTTCAAGGAGGGCAGCAAAGAAGCCACTTCTCTCCAGAAAAAACATCAGGGACCGACTGATATTCTGCAAAAGGTACAGGTAGTGGACTGCTGAGGACTGGGGTAAAGTCATTTTCTCAGATGAATCCCCTTTTCGATTGTTTGGGACATCTGGAAAACAGCTTATTAGGAGAAGAAGAGGTGAGCGCTACCACCAGTCTTGTCTCATGCCAACTGTTAAGCATCTTGAAATGATTCATGTGTGGGGTTGCTTCTCAGCCAAGGGAATCGGCTCACTCACAGTCTTGCCTAAAAACACAGCCATGAATAAAGAATGGTACCAGAATGTCCTCCAAGAGCAACTTCTCCCAACTGTCCAAGAGCAGTTTGGCGCCCAACGATGCCTTTTCCAGCATGATGGAGCACCTTGCCATAAAGCAAAGGTGATCACTAAATGGCTCATGGAACAAAACATAGAGATGTTGGGTCCATGGCCTGGAAACTCCCAAGATCTTAATCCCATTGAGAACTTGTGGGCAATCATCAAGAGACGGGTGGACAAACAAAAACCAACAAATTCTGGCAAAATGCAAGCATTGCTTATGCAAGAATGGACAGCTATCAGTCAGGATTTGATCCAGAAGTTGGTTGAGAGCATGCCAGGGAGAATTGCAGAGGTCCTGAAGAAGAAGGGTCAACACTGCAAATATTGACTTGCATTAACTCATTCTAACTGTCAATATAACCTTTTGGTACTCCTAATATGATTGCAATTATATTTCTGTATGTGATGTAAACATCAGACAAACACAATTAAAAACCAGAGGGCAACAGATCATGTGAAAATATAATTTTGGTGTCATCTCAAAACTTTTGGCCATGACTGTATGTGCACGGAAGATGTCATGCGAGTGCAGTCCAATGGTTTCCATTCATTGACTTGTATTGCAAAATGCAATCCAAATATTTGATCATACCAGGGAATGCTGCTATTTTTTTCATTGCCCAGAGTGCTAAACATTGTTTTGCAGATTACACTCGGACCGAAAATACAGCCGTCTGCCTTCCCCTGAAAAAAATGCATTGATATTTCAAACCCTAGTTAAAGGGAAAACAGAAATTTAAAAAATAAAACTGTATTTATACATAGCTAAATTACAGCATCACCAAATAAAAATGCGTTAAGTTAAAAAAACAATGGCAAAAGATTGACTAAAAATGCCCCCTGCCTATTTGACTTCTCCACCAATTGCCGGGTTTGGCCAGCACTGTGCTAGGGATCAATGGAGCTTCCAATGTTTGAGCCTCAATAAAAAAAAAAAAATGTAATGTCATCATTTCTGTCCTCCAACAATCTGCAATGAGAAAATCTCTTTCAAACTATAGTCTTAAGTAAAACATGTTCTCGGGCAGAAGAAGCTAGTGTGAACATGTCCCAAGATGCAAAATATGATTTATATATTATCACTGAAGTACGTATGTTTAAGTAAAAAAAAAAGTTGCCTCAGAGGGTTTGAAGAGGGATCGAAAATTAACACAATTGTGTTTTGTTTTGGGTTTTTTACGAGCGTTTTTTGTTCATTTTTTTTCTTTATTTCAAAATGTAGTAAGACTGTCTTGTCCAGATGTTGTAGGCCAACAAGTCACAGCATACGTGATGGTAAACAGGATGAAAAATTGTAAAAAAAAAAATTGCTTTGACTTATTTAAATATTTCTGTAGTCCTTATAGTTCCCAAATGAGTGTCATGAGGTCACAAATTGTATGAGCAGAACATGACAATACCTCCTATCTAATATGGCTGCGTGCATCATTGGTACTATATGCATTTCCAACTTATTGCTATAGTTGGTGCTAAAAAGGTCTGTCTACCTATGACACAGAAACTTCACAGCATGTACTACCCTCTTCCATTTTTTAGATGAGACTTGCCCGTTCGTGTCAAAAATTGAAAATCATCTTTTTCTGGATTTTTCCTACGCTCGTCTGAACCTTGTCTTCCTTACCTACCGCAATAAGTTCTGCTTGTGCCCCAGGGGGAGTAACATATAAAATACAACTATTACTTTTTTATCATCACATGGAAATTTCCTGTTTGGATTACAGTTAATTGTTAATAAACACAAATAAAAATCTAGGATTTATTCTGTTAACAATTAATTTTTATAATTATTTTAGCATTGTGTTTGAAACACTGAAAAAAAAAGCTCAACCCTCATAATAGCATTTATTTCCTTACACACAAAGGTGCTGGAACAAAGAAAAAGAAAAAAAGCGATCAAACAGCCAAAGTGAAAAAACTTTTAGTCAGGTGAAAAATCGGGATGATGACGTGTGACACAAAAAGACAAGATTGGGGCGCACAAACCAGGGGGGCCCAGAGTATAATAAAGTCATAAAATATGCCTTGTTACAAGAAAGTGTTAATGCTATTACAATGTTGAAGATAAGAATTGAGTAACATGAAATACTTAATTCAGCCATTTTACAGACTCAAATATGTAGTTTAGTTGAAGTAGCCTAACATATATTTATGAATGCTTTTCTTTCTTACTAATATATATATATATATAGAAGGTGGCCCGATTCTACGCATCGGGTATTCTAGAATTTATGTATTGTGTAGTTAATGTATGATTTTTGTTACATATATATATATATATATATATATATATATATATATAGATGTTGTTGTGTGTAGTTACCAAGTGTTTGTGTAGGGCGCTGTACATGTTCTGGGTGTTGTCTGGGTTTGGCGTGGGTGAGAGCGGTATTGTTTGTGTGTTGCGTTGTGTGTGTTACGTTGTTTGTGGAGCGCTGTGTGTCTGTAGCGTTGTGTGTATGGTGCTGTGTGTGTTGCGCGGTTTGTGTGGCTGTGGGGTGCGTGTGTGTGTTTTAGGGGGAGGTATGTTTTGTGCAATGTGTGTGTTGTGCGGTATATGCGTACATTTGTGTGTGCCGTGGTGTTTGTGTGTTGGGTGTTGTGTGTGTGTGGGTGTCTGTGTAGGGCGGTGTTTGTGGTTCCCAGTGTGTGTGTGGTGTGTTGTGTGGTGCGTATGTGGCGGTCTGTGTGTGTTTTGGGGGGGAGGTGTGCACTCCCCATCGTGCTCCATCCCTCATGCTGCGCACCTCCATCGTGCTCCATCCCCCATGCTGCGCACCCCTCATCGTGCTCCATCCCCCATGCTGCGCACCCCCCATCGTGCTCCATCCCCCATGCTGCGCACCCCCCATCGTGCTCCATCCCCCATGCTGCGCACCCCCATCGTGCTCCATCCCCCATGCTGCGCAACCCCCTTCGTGCTCCATCCCCCATGCTGCGCACCCCCCATCGTGCTCCATCCCCCCATTCTGGGCACCCCCCATCGTGCTCCATCCCCCACGCTGCACCCCCCCCATCGTGCTCCATCCCCCACGCTGCACTCCCCATCGTGCTCAATCCCCCACGCTGCACCCCCCCATCGTGCTCCATCCCCCATGCTGCACTCCCCATCGTGCTCCATCCCCCATGCTGCGAACCCCTCAGAGAGGAGTATAATAGGAGGAGTATAATAGGAGGAGTATAATGGGATGAGTATAATGGGAGGAATAGTCCTGGGGAAAGAGGAGTATAATGGGAGGAGTAGTCCTGGGGGGTGGTGTACAGGTGCCCAACGTGTGCCGGGGGCGTGGCCGAGCGGGCATAGTGTGAGGGGGGCGTGGCCGAATGTGCATCGTGTGCGGGGGCGTGGCCTAGCGGGCATCGCGTGCGGGGGCGTGGCCTAGCGGGCATCGTGTGCGGGGGACGTGGCCTAGCGGGCATCGCGTGTGGGGGCGTGGCCTAGCGGGCATCGCGTGCGGGGGCGTGGCCTAGCGGGCATCGCGTGCAAAGGGCGTGGCCTAGCGGGCATTGCGTGCGAAGGGCGTGGCCTAGCGGGCGTGAGGGGGCGTGGGCTAGCGGGCGTCGCATGTGAGGGAGTGGCCTAGCGTGTGGGGGCGTGGCCTAGCGAGCATCGCGTGCGGGGGGACGTGGCCTAGCGAGCATCGCGTGCGGGGGGCGTGGCCTAGCGGGCATCGCGTGTTGGGGGCGGGCCTAGCCAAACGGTTAATCCATGCGGGGGGCGGGGCCAGGCCGAGCCGAGCGGCCAATCCATGTGGGGGGGGCGGGGCCAGGCCGAGCCCAGCGGCCAATCCGACGGTTGTCACTGTAAGGACACAATTTTGGAGCAAGACAGACAGACAGACAGAATAAGGCAATTATATATATATACATATATATATATATATATATATATATATATATATATATACACAGTACAGACCAAACGTTTGGACACACCTCATCTCTGGAACAACTGTTAAAAGGAGACTTTGTGCAGCAGGCCTTCATGGTAAAATAGCTGCTAGTAAACCATTGCTAAGGACAGGCAACAAGCATCTTTGGATCCAACCACTGTGTCTTTGTAGAAAAGGTGAACGGATGGACTCTACATGCCTGATTCCCACCGTGAAGCATGGAGGAGGAGGTGTGATGGTGGTGGGGGTGCTTTGCTGGTGACACTGTTGGGGATTTATTCAAAATTGAAGGCATACAGAACCAGCATGGCTACCACAGCGTCTTGCAGCGGCGTGCAATTCCATCCGGTTTGCGTTTAGTTGGACCATCATTAATTTTTCAACAGGACAATGACCCCAAACACACCTCCAGGCTGTGTAAGGGCTATTTGACTAAGAAGGAGAGAGATGGGGTGCTACGCCAGATGACCTGGCCTCCACAGTCACCAGACCTGAACCCAATCGAGATGGTTTGGGGTGAGCTGGACCGCAGAGTGAAGGCAAAAGGGCCAACAAGTGTTAAGCATCTCTGGGAACTCCTTCAAGACTGTTGGAAAATGATTTCCGGTGACTACCTCTTGAAGCTCATCAAGAGAATGCCAAGAGTGTGCAAAGCAAAAGGTGGCTACTTTGAAGAACCTAGAATATAAAACATATTTTCAGTTGTTTCACACTTTTTTAGGTATTTCATTCCACATGTTTTCATTCACCGGTTTTTTTACCTTCAATGTGAATCTACAATTTTCAGAGTCCTGAAAATAAAGAAAACTCTTTGAATCAGAAGGTGTGTCCAAACTTTTGGTCTTGACTGTATATATATTAATTCAATGATTTTCCTTAATACAATATGTAAGCACATGTAACAAAGATGGCTCCTACATCCTAAACAACACCCAAGATGATAAACATGAGGAAGAATTCTCAACGTATGGACTGACCAAACCAGCAGAGACTATGCAAATTCCTATACATTCTTAGTCCAGCCTGCAATACTTGATTGGACTATATTTTGTCTACACCCTTTAGGCTATGTCCGCACATTGCTTTTTACCTGCTTTTTACCTGCTTTTTTGCTGCTTTTTCAACTGCAGCGTTTAATGGCACAATGGTTGTGTTCTGCTTTTCAAGCAAAGTCTATGGGAATTTGGGTTTCTTGTCCGCACTATGCAGTTCAAACTGCAGCCTTTTTGTTGCAGAACTTTGGTCAAAAACTCAGCTTTGCAGTGCAAAACCCAAATGGCAAAAACAATTGACATGTCAATTGTTTTTGCCATTTGGGTTTTGCACAGCAAAGCTGAGTTTTTGACCAAAGTTCTGCAACAAAAAGGCTGCAGTTTGAACTGCATAGTGCGGACAAGAAACCCAAATTCCCATAGACTTTGCTTGAAAAGCAGAACACAACCATTGTGCCATTAAACGCTGCAGTTGAAAAAGCAGCAAAAAAGCAGGTAAAAAGCAGGTAAAAAGCAACGTGCGGACATAGCCTTACCTAGAACTATAAAGGCTTTGTGAAAAATAAACAGGCACAATTCTTTTGGCGTCTGTCATGGAAGAAAGCTCCTAACCGATCGAGAATCAGTTATTTCTTTCTCATGTGCACACATGATATTATAATCTGAACACGGCAGTCAGACCTTAAGAGATCGTTTGTAGTCTCACCTCAACAACAATTATACATATATGTTGCAAAGGAAAAAAATAATTTGAAAATTCTTGTTAGACATCTAATAGCAAGACAAGGTATACAGGGTACAGCATATACAGGGGGAGCCAGAAATTAGGCATTATAAATAAGATGTCAGGCTCCCTTTTAAATCCAGTGTGTTTGAATAATAATGTGTTTTTTATATTTATTTAAAGAGGTTGTCCATTACTTTTACACTGATGGCCTATCCTTAGGATAAGTAATCATTGTCTGATTAGCTGAGGTCCGACACACCGTACCCGTGCCGATCAACTCTGGAGCTACCCCGTCAATTGATAGCCGCCGGGTACTGCACGTCTGACTCCTAATGAATAGAATGGGAGGTGGATGTACGGTACCCAGCCACTTTCAGTTGATAGAGCAGCTCCGGATCAGAGCATTTCCAGCCGCCTGCTCCCGCCGCTGGCAGCAAGAACAGCTGATCAGTGGGGGTGCCAGGTATCAGACCGCAGCCGACCAGACATTGATGAGTTATCCTAAGGATAGACCATCAATGGAAAAGTAGTAGCTGATCTCTTTAATTATTTATTAATTTTCTTTTATAACTGAATCACTAGAAGACATGTCCAGACTCATCCCCTTTTATAAACATGTTCACTCATGTTCACAATGATCTGTTACGATGTTCATTCATTTTTCGTAATTTAGATTGTGCAATACCATGTGACGTGTGCAGGTTTCCTACGATTCACGTGCCCGGCTTCCTGCAGATATATATTCCTTGCTGTTTTTACGTTCACACATTATTCCTGCAGAGGGCGAGGTAAGTCTGATGTGTTCAGTTTGCTGTGACTTTACTGTTAGAGCAGGCATTTGTGTGTCCCACCAGACTACTATTTCCTACACTATTTTGCTTCTTAGGCTATGTGCGCACGTTGCGCAAATACATGCAGTTACGCTGCGCTTTGTAGCGCAGCGCAACTGCATGCGTCCTGCGTCCCCTGCACAGTCTATGGAGATTGTACAGGGGCCGTGCGCACGTGGCATTTTAGAGCGCAGCGCTTCGGCTATTGCCGAAGCGCTGCGTTCTAAGAAGTGACATGTCACTTCTTTCCTGCGCTTTGCCGGCAGCCCCTGCTCTGTCTATGGCAGGAGCTGCAGGCAGAGCGCATGGAATTGGCTTCACTACGGACATTTCTGCAGCGATTTAAAGCGCACATGTGCTCTTCAGATCGCTGCAGAAATTTCTGCAGTGAACTGTACGCAACGTGCGCACATAGCCTAACACTTAATTCCCTATTCCTTTATGTATATAGGAACATGGATGTTACTGACATTAGTTGTTTGCAGAAACGTAACAAAAGTGAATTGACAGCTTTGTATGTGCAGCCACATGTCCGTAACGTGCACAGAGATGTGAGTAAGGGACCCCTGACCTACAGATAAATGTGGGGCCCCTTCATCATACAATTATGGCATATCCTGTGGATTTTCCTAAAAACATAAAAAATCCCAATAAGACCTTATCTAAATGCGAACTTTTTGGCAATGATAAGTTATCTAAAGGCATTTATCCATATATTTATCCCAGAGTTCATGTTGTTGCCTTTTTTTTTACCAGCCCTATATCCCCAGCAGTAATACTATAAGGCCCCATCCGCTCGCTGCGTTTTTTTGTCGCGTTTTTGAGATGCAGTTTTGGTACCAAAACTGCATGCGTTTCCTTCCCCAGAAAAGTCTATGAGATTTCATTTTTGCTGTGCGCACGTTGCAGGTTTTTTTGGCTGCATCTTTGTGGTGACGACAGAAATGCAGCATGTCAATGCTTTTTGCGTTTCGTCCCTGCATTTCTCACTAGTGATGGCAGGACTCACAGATCAATCCTCTGACGACTCTGGTTCGGTGGGGGATTGATGTCTGGTATCTGGCCGGATGACAGTCTCCATATTATTTATGGGGACCAGAATCCAGCACAAAGGGGTGTGAGCAAGTGCTTCATACCGATTCATCGAGGCAGCTGTCACATTGCTCTTGCGGCTGCTCATTCACTTCGTGGGCCGCTCATTACCTTCATTGAATATGCACAGCTTCCCCGCCCACCGGCGTCTGTGATTGGTTGCAGTCAAATGACCCCCAGCCTAAGTGACAGTGTGTCTGACTGCAACCAATCACAGATGTGGGTTTATATCGTACAGTAAAATAAATAAATAAAATTGGCGTAGGATTCCCCCATATTATGATACCCAGAACAGATAAAGCCCGAGAGATGGGGGGCTGGTTGTCTCAGGCTGGGGATACCCATGGTTATTGGGTGCCCCACAGCCTAAAAATATCAGCCTGCAGCAGCCTGGAATTGCCATATCCATTAGATTCGACAGTCCCTGCACTTTACCCAGCTCTTCCCGATTGGTGCGGTGATAATCGGGGTAATAAGTATTTAATGGGAGCCTACCGTTGCTACTAAGTTCTAGATTAGTAATGGGAAGCGTCTATGAGACATTCCCATCACTAATCCTGTAAGTGAAACGAAATAAACACAAACACCAAAATAATCCTTTAGTTGACATAAAAGACAAAAAACACCCTCTTTCACCACTTTATTAACCCCCCCAAAACACCACGAAACACCATGAAACATCCCACAATGCTTCCAGCACTGCTACATCTATATCTCACCTCACAGCAAGTGCCATAAAACATGACTGCCCGCTGTGAGCTCCACGCTGCGACTGAAGTGAGCCGCATGATTAGTGGTGACGTCATTCAGGTTAGCTGCGGCCACAGCTGGAGTCCTCCACCTGTGACCACAAAGGAACTCCTTATTACCCCGATTGCCACCGCACCTAATGGATGCGCCACTCCTGGGGTGACTGCGGGCTGCTATGATTAGGCTGGATAAGTCCAAATAACCATGGCCCTTCCCACCCTAATAATATCAGCCCCCAATTGTCTGCTGTACCTTGGCTGGTTTTAGAATTTTGTATTTGCTGCATATTAGTATCTTATAATATTATGCAGTAAGATACTATTACTCACATAAATGGGACTGTTATTAATGAATATGAATATTGTGATTGATGTTAAATCTCGTTCCAGGACAGAATGGCAGCTGCACTTGGACCCAGAGAGACTGGCAAGTTCATTACTGAGAACAGCAAGGATGTGTCTGTGGACTTGGAGGGTGTCCGCTCCCTCGCTGAGAAGCTCTATGAGAAGATTGATCGCAAGGAACTCACACTGAAGGGATGGAAATTTCTTCATGAGCTGAATCCGCAGGGCTCTGGGGAAGATGCTGTGAATTGGGTGTTTTTTGCTGACACCTTGAACTTTTCCTTCTGGTCAGAAAATCAAGATAAAAAATACTTGGTCAAGTACAAAGGGAAGGAGTACAGCGGCTACTGGTCATTCTGTGCTGCCATAAACCGAGCCTTGGATGAAGGTTAGTAAGATGGCTACGATACCTACCTGTACAGCCTATTTTTGTTCTTATGGTCATTATACACGTTAGAGTTGGCTGAACCAGTCGATAACGACGGTATTGGCCAACAGTTTGATGGCTTTGGAGGTCCAGACCTGAACATTTTTGTTCTGCAGGAAATTAAACTGCTGTCAGAGGCATTTGAAAACAAACAAACATGCAGTTAGGACGAAAGGTTGTATATATGCAGAAGACGGGGGATATAGCTGATGGCTGAATGAGTGTTTAGCCATCACCATAGCCTTCATGGCACTATTATATTCAATTTGGTGTCTATTCAAGAGGACCTGTCACCTGATCAAAAGTGGCCAATTTTCACTCTCATTTAATACCTGCTTCTGTGACGCCCTGACAAACCCAGGTAGTCACACATCAGGCCCCCGAAGAACAACATCCCTCACCTAGGTTACATACAGCCAACCTGAAACCCTAGTCACCCCCCTCAGGGCAAGACAGGCACACCAGTGGGTGGGACCAGGCAGTTAGTAAACGCCCTCCTAGGGGTCTAGACAGGACGGGAAAACAAGCAGATTAAGTTTGGAGTTCAAGTTGAGAGGAGTGGAGGCTAGAGCTAGGTGTAGCTCCAGCGGAGGAGAAGTTCAAGTTGAACGGTGCCAAGGTCGGAGCCCTGGTACCTTGGCTAGGTGGCAGATGGTGGTCTCCCTCAGCAGGAGACGGGAAGACGGCTCGGCAGATCCGAGGTGGACCGGGACAGGGTTGGAGCCCGCCGGTACCAACACCGGAGACCCGACCGGAAACCGTGCACAGACGGGGTACTCAGACCCTGAAGCCAGGCCTGGAACCAACGGCCTAGCTAATCAACCGATTGAGGGTAGGATTATAGGTCCTGTCCCAACCAAAGTCCCAAAAGCAGGCAACCACCCACAGAGAGGGATAGGGCAACCGCCAGGGCCCATAGATCCCACGGGTCAGCGTCAGCGGGCACGGCTCCCCAGGCACACAGAAAGCCGGGAGCAGACTCCCGTGTTCCATACTGGGAAGTCTAAACACACAACCACAACTAGTGCAGAGGAAGAGACGGCGACCACCAGCCCAGGTGGGGGACCAGAGTACAACCGGCCGCGGCGGCCGGCCACCAGCACCTTGGTTTACCAAAAGACTCGAGTGATTAATTTGACTGTGAGTAACCAAACCTCCCCTGGTACGTCCGGGCGCGCAAGGCCCTGCCATCGCCATACCCTGCACAGAGACACTAGGCCCCGGGGCAACCATCCCTACCCACGGAAGGGGTTAACATCCGGCTGCTACTACAGCTTCCCCGGGTATCCCACAACAACAGCGGTGGTGTCCCACTTCACCACACACCGTGGGTGGCGTCACGAACCGAATACGGCCAAGGCAGCACAACTACGTCCCCCTTTTCATTCGGCGTGTCCGCGTTACCCCTGAGGACCCCTCGAGCCGTACCGTAGATCCGGATCCGAGCAGCGCCGGCTGCTGGCACGAGGGCGCACACTTCCTTCATTATTCTGCTTTCTATTTTCTTATTTTTTTAATCCACCATTCCAGAATTTTGAGCTTTGCTATTTAGTGATAATTTATATGGCCTATACCAAGAGGGTGTGGCTCACTGTAATAATGCAGAGCAGCCTAAGGTCTTACCTCTTGAGAATCCTGTGAGACACACCTCCTTGGTAAACACTGTAAAAATGAGTCCTATGAGAAAAGACCCATATTTCTAGTCACTGATGTAACAAGTTGAAGCTCTTAGGCCCCAGGGCTAAATCTCCAACAGGACCCCAAGTATCAGGTATTTATTAATATTGGTAAAAGGGATATTTGGGGCCCCCAATGTTCAGGGTCAGGTGCGGCTGCAACCTCTGCACTTAATATAGTTACACTTCTGTCTATGGAACCGAATGGTAGATTTGAAAATAAAAAAAATACAAAAAACTGAATGTTCAGAGTAAGAGCGGGAATAAAATAAGAGCGAAAACATGACAATTCTGATCTATTGATAGGTCCTATTTAAATACTTTGTGTGGAATTATTTACACAGAAGGTAAACAACATATTATGCCTCTAATTAATTAAGATAAACAAATGAGAGGTGAATTGCACAAATGCCATCTGGGTGGTGTCTGTTTTAACCATTACAATGGGTAGAAAAATATTTTTTTCTTTAATATGAGAAAATCTTTCATGAAACACTAAAGGTAAAATATTAAATACTAATGGAAATCTGATCTAAAATGAATAAAATCACTGACGTGTCTATGAGCCTGCCTCTGATTCTCCGAATTGTCCGAGGAGGAATTAATTCATTGTATAGTTGGCCTAGCATTGAAAAAGACTAAAGGGCACTTTACACGCAGCGACATCGCTAGCGATGTCGCTGCCGATCGCACCCGCTCCCGTCGTTTGTGCGTCACGGGCAAATCGCTGCCCGTGACGCACAATATCGTTAGTCCCTGTCACACAGACTTACCTGCCTAGCAACGTCGCTGTGGCCGGTGAATCGCCTCCTTTCTAAGGGGGCGCTTCGTGCGGCGTCACAGCGATGTCACACGGCAGGCATCCAATAGAAGCGGAGCAGCGGAAAGCAGCCGAAAGAAAGTGACGCCCACCACGGAGGACGCAGGAAAGGTGTTGTTCGTCATTCCTGCGGTGTCACACATAGCGATGTGTGCTGCCTCAGGAACGACGAACAACCTGCGTCCTGCAACAGCAATGATATTTGGGATTAGAATGACGTGTCAACGGTCAACGATAAGGTGAATATTTTTGATCGTTAGCGGTCATTCGTACGTTTCACACGCAACGACGTCGCTAACGAGGCCGAATGTGCGTCACGAATTCCGTGACCCCAACGACATCTCGTTAGCGATGTCGTTGCGTGTAAAGCGGCCTTAAGGCCTCAATTCATAAAGACTGCGGTCACCATTCTTAATGGAGGAAGTGCAGGAATAAGATGCACCAAATTCACCAAGAGTTGCAAGCCACTTAATGGATTGGGCGCATCTTCTCATAGGCATCCAAGGGGCCAGAAATGTTACTCCAATCATGGACTGGAGTAACATCTCTGTCTTGAGAAACACTAGAAGTATTGATAACTTTGATGGACAGGCATAGCCATCCCACGTCCTGCCTAGTGCCTCCCTACCTCCACCCATTTGGCAGAGCTGCCTGAAATTTTGCGAGTTTTAGAACTGTTAAACACTTTGATGAATCGGGGACTATACATTTAAATGCATCAATCAAAAAGTAATTCTAATTCTTTACAAAAAAAGTCTTATCCTGTTCTGAAAACCACGAGTCCATCAATTACCATCTCATCATAAATTTTCATCCTTCCAAATATTTTTTTTGAGTTTCGTGAAGAGGGATAATAATCAGATGGGGCCAAATCAGGATAAAATGAAGGATGATGGACAACTTCAAAGCTTATTTCATTGAGGTTTTGCAGGGCAATAATGAGATTTGTGGGCAGCGTGGTATCTTGCAAAATCAAGACGCCTTTGGAAAGTTTTTATAGGAGTTCCAGTTTTCACCTCACATGGTTCATTTTTTTAATCACAATTTCAAATTGACGTAACCTTTTCTGCTAAAACTTAATATATGCACTTGTCAAATTTGATATATATAGAAATGGAATTTATTTTTTGTCCGATAGAAATATTCACAACCAAATATTTATCGATATTGCCTCATAAATATCATCAAAATATCTATTAAATGTAACTTTTTATGTTTTCAGGAATTCCCATCACAACAGCATCTTATTATTCCACTGTAACCTTGGAACAGCTAAAGCATGTTTTCCGCTCTGACACCGAAACTCCAATCACCATGATTGAAACCCGTCTTGAGATCCTTCATCAGACTGGAAAGATATTGATGGAAAACTTTGGAGGATCTTTTCTAAACTGTGTTAAGAAAAGTGAGAGAAGTGCAGTGAAACTCTTACAGCTGGTGGTGGAAAATTTTCCTTCCTACAGGGATGAGGCGGTCTACCAGGTTAGCATACGAACGATTAAACAAATATTTCTATACATGTACACCGTGTGCAGAATTATTAAGCAAGTTGTATTTTAGCGGATTTTTTTTATTATTGATCAACAACTATGTTCTCAATCAACCTAAAAGACTCATAAATATCAAAGCTTAATATTTTTGGAAGTTGAAGTGGTTTTTTTTTTTAGATTTGGCTATGTTAGGAGGATATCTGATTGGGCAGGTAATTATTAGGCTATGTTCACACACTGCGTTTTTTTGACGCTGCGTTTTTGGCCGCTAAAAACGCACAAAAATGCACCCGCGGCAAAAAACGCATGCGTTTTTACCGCGATTTGGTGTGTTTTTGGCTGCGTTTTGCTGCGTTTTTGATCTCTGCGTTTTTCTGCGGTTTTCCAATGCATTACATGGGGGGAAAACGCAGAAAACGCAGGAAAGAATTGACATGTCCATTTTTTTTTTAAGCTCAAAAACGCAGCTTAAAAAAACAGTTGTGTGTGGACAGCAAAATTGAAAACTCATAGACTTTGCTGGGGAAGCAAAGTCATGCAGTTTTGAGGCCAAAAACGCACCCAAAAAACGCGCAAAAACGCCGCGAAAAACGCACTGTGCGCACATAGCCTTACAGTGCAGAATTATTAGGAAACTTAATAAAAACTAAATATATTCCCATCTCACTTGTTTATTTTCACCAGGTAAACCAATATAACTGCACTGACATTCAAAAACAAACCCCCAAGAAATGAGTGACCAATATAGCCACCTTTCTTTATGATGACACTCAACAGCCTACCATCCATAGATTCTGTCAGTTGCTTGATGTATTTACAATCAATATCATGTGCAGCAGCCACCACAGATTCCCAGACACTGTTTTCCTTCCCTGTAGATCTCACATTTTATAAGGAACCATAGGTTCTCTATGGGGTTCAGATCAGGTGAACAAGGGGGCCATGTCATTATTTTTTCATATTTTAGACCTTTAATGGCCAGCCACGCTGTGGAGTAGTTGGATGCATGTGATGGAGCATTGTCCTGCATGAAAATCATGTTTTTCTTGAACGATAACGACTTCTTCCTGTACCACTGCTTGAAGAAGTTGTCTTCCAGAAACTGGCAGTAGGTCTGGGAGTTGAGCTTCACTCCATCCTCAACCCAAAAAGGTCCCACAAGTTCATCTTTGATGATACCAGCCCATACCAGTACCCCACCTCCACCTTGCTGGCGTCTGAGTCGGAGTGGAGCTCTCTGCCCTTTACTGATCCAGCCTCTGGCCCATCCATCTGGCCCATCAAGAGTCACTCTCATTTCATCAGTCCATAAAACCTTTGAAAAATCAGTCTTAGGATATTTCTTGGCCCAGTCTTGACGTTTTATCTTATGTTTCTTGTTCAAAGGTGGTTGTATTTCAGCCTTCCTTACCTTAACCATGTCCCTGAGTATGGCACACCTTGTGCTTTTTGATACTCCAGTAAGGTTGTAGCTCTGAAATATGACCAAACTGGTGGCAAATGGCATCTTGGCAGCTTCACGCTTGATTTTCCTCAAATCATGGGCAGTTATTTTACGCCTTTTTTGCCCAACACGCTTCTTGCGACCCTGTTGGCTATTTGCCATGAAACGCTTGATTGTTCAGTGATCACGCTTCAAAACTTTGGCAATTTCAAGACTGCTGCATCCCTCTGCAAGACATCTCACAATTTTGGACTTTTCAGAGCCCATCAAATCTCTCTTCTGACCCATTTTGCCAATGGAAAGGAAGTTGCCTAATGATTAAGCACACCTTATATAGGGTGTTGATGTCATTACAGCACACCCCTCCTCATTACAGAGATGCACATCACCTGATTTACTTAATTGGTAGTTGGCTCTCAAGCCTATACAGCTTGGAGTAGGACAACATGTATAAAAAGTATCATGTGATCAAAATACTCATTTGCCTAATAATTCTGCACACAGTGTATGTATGTCAGCATCCAAACTATCTGGTTATTTTCTTTTTAAATGTCTTTAATTTTCCTATAACACATACCATGATACTTAAAGTGAATTTGTCAGCAGGTTTTTACAATGTAATCTGACAGCAGCATAATGTATGGTGTATGAAAGTAAGTGGGAAAGTCCTAGATGGGAGATATGTATCACCAAGGTGCCTAGTCTCTGTGATGTAAGGCTTGGAAAGAAAGGGTCCAGTAATAATAGGGTGCTGAGAGGTTTTAAAGGGACCTAATTTTGGATCTGTGTTTTAGGAGCAGCCAAAGAGCTCAGGTGGGAAAGGCTGCTCCCTAAGGCTATGTGCCCACGGGACAATGTACCCGCGGATATATCCACAGGTATGTCCACAGGTTTCCCACAGCAGCTCCCCGGAATCCGCAGCTATCTATTGCTGCGGGATTCCAGCAAAATATATGCGGTAAACCTGCGGATATTCATGCGACTTACCTGCGGAAGTCCCGCCGTGCATATCCATAGTGGAGGGCCGGGATTTCCGCAGGTATTTCCGCAGGAATAATTGACAATTGAAAAGGCAGCAAAAGTGGCTCAGGTGTGTCTAACCTGTGAGCTGCAGGGTAAAGACTCATTAATGCTGATGAAACGGAGTAAGCCGTTGTGTGAGGGGCCTGAATAGAGACAGGTCTGCTGCTGAGACTGTCCATGTGTGATAACCTGAGGAGCTCCCGCTGTTACCAAATTGGCGAGGCCATTTAATTTCTTTTTTTACCAAGCCTGCAAAAGACGGACTGTTTTTGTTATTAACTATTGCTCTAGAAAAGTTTGTTGTTTTTGTTTCATTTACTTAAGCCTGAAATTTATAAAGGTAAATAAATTTTACAATTTGATTTGAAAAACCAGTACCGCTACCTCTGCGTATGATTACCAGGGGCTAAAATCATACAATGGACAGATTCCGGCAATGTACCACTTAGTTTACTGGGTGCATCAGTTATGATAGAATCATGGTTTTCTCTGATGCAGATCTAGCAGAGCTTGAAATGCTGAGCTGTGTATAACCCTGTCCACACCACTGATTGACAGCTTTCTGTGGATATTGACAGAAAGCTGCTACTCAGTGGTGGTGTCATGTTTGGACCAGGAGGCTTGAGACATGTAATCCTCTTGTGAGAATATCCTGCTAGTAAAACACTGATTTTATTGAAACTGCAAAACCCAGTCCAGTAAGTGACTTATCACTGTAATCTCTGAACCTACCTCATTCAGCTCTAAAATTACATAGTAAAAACTTGATGACAGATTTCCTTTAAAATAAACATTGTATTTGACATAAGCTATGGTGGATTGCAATCTTGGAATGGGTGAAGTGTCCCAAAATGCACGAAAACAAGGCAAAATATGTGCCAGGACTGAAATCATGACAATAGTTATTTTAAAAGGATGAACTTTATTATGTAGAAAACATCAAAAAGGACATATGCAAAAAGACCCAACAATACAGACAAGAGGACAAGTTGGGGGTGAGCCACTGTGGGAGCTCCAATGGTAAAAGGCACCAATTACGGAGTAATTGTGGGGGGTATCAACAGTGAGCGATGTGATTTAATACATATCTATACAGTAGTAGAGATTGGAGAACCAGATATTAGTATACATCCCACATATAAGGTGAAGGAAGATAAATCGAACAAGATATTAGCATAAAGTAATAGAAAGGCTCACCCACTGAAACGCGTTTCCCAAATACATCAGGCAGTGTCTGTTACATAATAGCGGCTCAGGTTAATAGCCAAGTGTTCGGGGAACTAATTCTCTTCTGGAAATACCACAACACCATGTTATCCACACTGCCAATAGCAGAATGTACTACACAATGCCATATGTCAGTTTGGGACAGATCTTGTTTTTTAACTCTGAGTAACAGTGTGAACATAATTAGATATCCCCTAGGGGCTGTTATTCAGCATTTTCAGGCCGTGCTGTACTACACTGGTTTGCTGCTCTGGAACATTGGTTATTGTGAGACTGTGACCGGGGTTATCTATGACGGCCGGTATGTCTCGCCTCGGTTGTGCTCACTCCATGATAATCCACTATAGGGTTAATGCTGTTTCCCTACAGGCTGAAGGAAGGGTTAAATAGATTCAGGAACGAGGGCAGGTGTGCCGGGTGTGAGGGAGTGATCACATCTCCCTGAGTTCTCTGCCGGAAAGGCACATATGTACTATTGTGGACTTTTTCTTTGGATAATAAACCGTGTGCTGTGAACCTTGGTGCCTGGATCCCGTGTCTTCTGCAGCGCAGCCGACGACGCTACCTCACATATGGTGGAGAATGCGGGCATGACAGCCGGTGAGGTGTAGCATCCATCCCTGGTGACCCAGCTGCGCATGTCCTGGATTCGAGCGGCTATACTACAGCCCAAACCCGGCGACGCCATGGAGGACATACTAAAGCATTTGGCTCAGGCTAATGCACAGCAGCAACAGGCTAATGCACAGCAGCAACAGACCAATGCACACCTGCTCCAATCCTTGCAAGTGCAGGAAAAAAAATTCCAAGAACAGATGGATCAGGCCAATGCACGTCAGCAGCAAGCCTTGCAATTGCAGGAAAAAAGGCACCAAGAACAGATGGTTCTCCTGGCCAAGTCGATCCGTGCCGGACCGGCAGCAACAACCCAGGGACCGGGTGACGACGGCAGCGTCCGGAAAGCGGTGAGACAAGCGTTGCAAAAGATGACCCCGGGTGATGATGTGGAAGCGTTCCTGGCGGTGTTTGAACGGGTGGCCGAGCGGGAAAAGCTGCCGACCCCGCAGTGGGCTGAGGTATTGTCACCCTATCTGACGGGGGAACCCCAAAAAGCATACCTGGACCTCTGTACCGAGGACGCCATTGACTATGTGACCCTGAAAGCCGAAATACTGGCTCGGTTGGGGGTGAATACCTATGTACGGGCTCAGCGGGTAAATCAGTGGTTCTTTGAGGAAGCCAAACCCGTACGCTCACAGGCCTATGACTTGTTACATCTTGTAAAAAAGTGGTTGCAGCCTGACACTCTGAGCCCGGCGCAAATGGTGGAAAGGGTAGTAGTGGATCGTTTTGTGCGCACTTTACCCGTCACCGTTCAACGGTGGGTCGGACAGGGTGACCCGAGTACCCTGGACCAATTAGTGTCCCTGGTAGAGCGGCATGTGGCTACGCAGGACTTGATACGGGACACTGAGACTTTGCGTACCGCCCGTCGGTCCGGCCCCTCCAAGCCTAGGGCCAAGGACCCACCGCGGACACCGGTGCGGGAGTCCGCTACCGTCCCGTCTGAGGCCGCACCCTCCGTCCCTGAGGTCCGGAAAACTATGTACCCTAAACGACAACTCGTCAAGGGGGTGTCCTTCCCTATTAGATGTTGGCGGTGCCAGTGGGTGGGACTTATGGAAGCCCAGTGTCCACTCACCACGGAGCCCATGGATTGTGGGGTTACCCGGCGGGGTTCAATGTATGCTCAGGTGGTGTGTACCGCTGACCTGGTCTACCCAGAGACTGAGCCCCACTTGTGCCAAATTCAGGTGAATGGATGTCCGGTTACAGGCTTGTTGGATTCCGGAAGCTTAGTGACCCTTGTGCGATCAACCCTAAGGGCTAAAGTAAAGGCCACAGGACGTACCGTGGGGGTGGTTTGCATACATGGGGACCGCCGAGACTATCCCACGGGGATAGTCACCATCACAGCACCTTGCGGTCAGGTGCAACATGAGGTGGGACTTATTAATACTCTTCCCTATGATGTGATCCTAGGAAGGGATCTGCCCTATTTTTGGACTTTATGGAAGGGACCTCCTAAGTCCCCTCAGATATTGGTCAGTCCGGGACCTGAGCCCTACAATCCTGAATCCGGGACGCCTGCCGTAGGGGTCCCCATGATAGGGACAGGATGTGAACCTGATAGGTCGCCCCTAGAGGTATTGGCAGGAGAGGCTGAGACGGTCGAGCCCATCCCGGAGTTGGAGGCGTCCCCGGATACGTTTGGGACAGCCCAACTCCAGGACCCTACATTAATACATGCCCGGAGTCGGGTGACAGTAGTTGACGGGGTGGCACAGCTGCCTGGTGCCCAGGTAAGATACCCCCATTTCGCTCTTAAGCAGGATTTACTCTACCGGGTAGATGAAATACGGGGCGTAGGGGTAGAGCAGTTGGTGGTGCCCCAGCCGTATCGCCGGCGGGTCCTCGACTTGGCTCATAAACACCTGATGAGTGGTCACCTAGGGGTCAAGAAAACGCAGGAGCGAATATTGCAAAGGTTCTATTGGCCCGGGGTCTTTGGGGAGGTAAAACGGTTCTGCGAAACCTGCCCGGAGTGTCAGCTTACCGCACCCCTGACCCACTTTCGCAGTCCGTTGGTACCGTTACCCATTATAGAAGTCCCTTTTGAACGGATAGGGATGGATCTGGTGGGGCCCCTCGTAAAGTCTGCTCGAGGGCACCAGCATATCCTAGTGATCGTTGACTATGCCACCCGGTATCCAGAGGCGATACCTCTCAGACATACTGCAGCCAAGCTTATAGCTCGGGAGTTGTTTGCTGTGTTCTGCCGGGTGGGGTTGCCCAAGGAGATCCTTACGGATCAGGGGACCCCATTCATGTCTAAAGTGACCAAAGAGCTATGCCGGCTACTCCAGATCAAGCAGTTGCGTACGTCTGTGTATCATCCTCAGACGGATGGTTTAGTGGAACGATTCAATAAAACCCTGAAAACCATGCTCAAAAGGGTGATTTCCAAAGACGGGAAAGACTGGGATATGATGCTTCCCTATTTGATGTTTGCAATACGAGAGGTGCCACATGCATCCACGGGGTTTTCGCCTTTTGAATTGTTATACGGGCGACATCCCCGGGGATTGTTGGACCTGGCAAAAGAAACCTGGGAGCAGGAGCCCACCCCCCATAAAAGTGTGATTGAACACATTTTGGGTATGCAGAACCGCATAAGCGCGGTCATGCCAATTGTGAAGGAGCATTTACAGGAGGCTCAGGCCGCACAAAGCGGCCGCTACAATAGACAAGCCACCGTGCGGACCTTTAATCCCGGGGATCGGGTGTTGGTATTGATTCCCACGGCGGAGAGTAAATTCCTGGCTCAGTGGCAAGGCCCCTACGAGATAAAGGAAAGAGTCGGGGTGGTTAACTATAAAGTATTGCAGCCCGGTAGGCGGAAACCTGAACAAATATACCATGTCAACCTATTAAAACCTTGGCAGGAACGGGAAAGCCTGATGGCTGTTTTTTCCCCACCTCCCTCCTCTTCGGGTCGTTCACATCCGGCTCCAGCGACCTCCGGAGAGGACGAACCGGAAGTAAGGATTGGAGAAGCTCTCACCAAGCAACAGAGGCGAGAGGCCAGACGGTTGGTTCAGCAGAACCCCGATGTCTTCTCTGAGCTGCCCGGTAGGACCAGTCTGATACGACATGATATTGTCACCGAGCCCCACCTGAAGGTACGCCTGAAGTCATACCGGGTACCGGAGGCTCGACGACAAGCCATATCGGAGGAAGTAAAGACAATGTTACGCCTGGGGGTCATCGAAAAATCCCGGAGTGAATGGGCTAGTCCCATTGTCCTAATACCAAAACCCGATGGCTCCTTAAGGTTCTGCAATGACTTTAGGAGATTGAACGAAATATCCAAGTTTGATCTCTACCCCATGCCCCGGGTGGATGAGCTGATTGATAGGCTGGGACAGGCGCGATATTTTACCACGCTCGACCTGACCAAGGGGTACTGGCAGGTGCCACTAACGGAGTCCGCCAAGGAGAAAACCGCTTTTGTTACGCCGGAGGGTCTCTTCCACTATGTTGTCTTGCCTTTTGGGTTACATGGCGCTCCGGCCACGTTCCAGAGGTTGATGGACTTAGTGCTGGAACCCCACCAGGCGTATGCATCAGCGTACCTGGATGACATCATTATTTACAGCTCCGATTGGCAGACTCACTTGGAACAGGTACAAGCGGTGGTGGACGCGCTTCGAACAGCCGGATTGACAGCCAATCCCAAGAAATGTGCATGGGGACTCACGGAAGCCCGCTACTTGGGCTACGTGATAGGCCAAGGAGTGATTAAGCCCCAAATTAACAAGGTCGAGGCGATCCAGAAGTGGCCTAGACCCCTGACCACGAAGCAGGTTAGGGCCTTCCTGGGTATCGTGGGGTACTACAGGAGGTTTGTAAAAGATTTTGCGGGACTATCAGCCCCCTTGACGGACCTTCTCAAAGGCAAGAAGTCCGTCATGGTGCGCTGGACTCCGCAGGCCGAGGACTCCTTCCGGGCCCTGAAGGGGGTCCTGTGCGGACAGCCCGTTCTTGTAAACCCTGATTTCCGGAAGGAGTTCATAGTACAGACTGACGCCTCGGAGGTCGGCCTGGGGGCAGTGCTGTCTCAGGTGGTTCAGGGGGAGGAACACCCCGTCACCTTCTTAAGTAGGAAGCTCACCCCTCCCGAGCGGAATTATAGCGTAGTGGAGAAGGAGTGCCTGGCGATCAAGTGGGCCTTGGAGTCCCTACGCTATTACCTGCTGGGACGTCAGTTTCGCTTGGTGACGGATCACTCTCCACTGGTCTGGATGAGGTCCGCCAAGGAACGGAATGCCCGGGTTACCCGGTGGTTCCTTTCTCTGCAGAACTTCCGGTTTACGGTTGAACACCGGGCCGGTAGGTTGCAGGGCAACGCCGATGCCTTGTCCCGCGGCCCGTGTTTGATGGCAGGAGTTCAACCCCGCACGCTTGAACTGAGGGGGGGAATATGTGAGACTGTGACCGGGGTTATCTATGACGGCCGGTATGTCTCGCCTCGGTTGTGCTCACTCCATGATAATCCACTATAGGGTTAATGCTGTTTCCCTACAGGCTGAAGGAAGGGTTAAATAGATTCAGGAACGAGGGCAGGTGTGCCGGGTGTGAGGGAGTGATCACATCTCCCTGAGTTCTCTGCCGGAAAGGCACATATGTACTATTGTGGACTTTTTCTTTGGATAATAAACCGTGTGCTGTGAACCTTGGTGCCTGGATCCCGTGTCTTCTGCAGCGCAGCCGACGACGCTACCTCACATTATCTATATAGTAGCTCCTGTTGGAACTGGACAGGCTGACATATTGTTTTTTACCCAGCAAAGTGGACCTGTAAGCCTATGTGCGCTCGCTGCGTTTTTTTGACGCTGCGCTTTTTGTGCGTTTTTGGCCGCTAAAAACGCACAAAAACGCATAAAGCACCCACGGTAAAAAACGCACCAGTAAAAACGCATGGTGTGTTTTTGGCTGCGTTTTACTGCGTTTTTGATCTCTGCGTTTTTCCAATGCCTTGCATGGGGGGAAAATGTAGAAAAACGCAGGAAAGAATTGACATGTCCTTTTTTTTTTTTTAAGCTAAAAAACGCAGCTTAAAAAAAAAGTTGGGTGCGGACAGCAAAAATGAAAACTGATAGACTTTGCTGGGGAAGCAAAGTCATGCAGTTTTGAGCCCAAAAACGCACAAAAATGCACCTGAAAAACGTGCAAAACGCACTGCGCACATAGCCTAAATGTCTCCAGATGTAGGCTGGTGCGGATGTCATTTCATAAACATTTCTTTTCTCATCTGCAGGGTAAGAAGGTGGCTTTTTACAAGCGTGCCCAGATCCTAGTGGGAGACACCTGGGCAGTCCTGGAAGGAAAAGATGAGGGCGCCTTCTACGACATCCATGACATTACCATGTTTGCTGACTATCGGGTTCCTCAAACTTTACTCCACTTTGGAGTCATTAGATATTCAGAAGAACTTGTGAAAAAGCTAAAGGAAGGTCAGTACACATTAAGGAGTAATACTGATTTATCAATCACCAAAGCTGGATGGCTTATGATGTTATATACTCCTGGGAATTTAACCTTTGGAGCCATTACTGGTCATAATCTCTTGGATAGAAAGAGAACAATTACCGGTACATTAATAAAGTTTTAGTTAAACTGTTGGGTATTGCTGTATATAGCACAAGTGATCAAACAATCCCAGGTTTGTATATGTTCTCTTACGAGAATAAAATGAAAAGTAAAATAAAAAAATAAAATTGGAATCACTCAGTTAAAAATAACAATATGTAAAAAATACAAATACTTGGTATCACACTGTTCAAAAAAGTCCAGTCTATCAAACTCTAAAATGAATTAACCTGATTTTCATCGGGTGCAATGAGATCAATTTCCTACACTGGTAGAATAGTTACATAAGTATTTGCAGAGACATCAATGTATTTGCTTATTTAAAGTCTTTTTGTCATGATCTATGCTTGGCTCTGTCGCTGCTGTGCCATGAATGGTATTTCATCTCAGGGTCAGGTCATGAGGGGTTTGTTCCAGATGTCAGTACGCTATATCCTGACGCTGCACCTCCGGTACAGTGCCAGTGATAGTTCCTGCTCTGTAGCGTGCGTGCCTGGCTCCTGTCAGTTCCTTATCTGTCCTGCCTCCCAGCTACCTTGTTCTGACCCGCGTCCTCCTCCGTCTGTCCCGTTTACTGACTACCCGAACCTGTCTGCCTGTTCTCCCAGCCCTGTCTGTCTTATTGTTAGGGCCAGATGGACGAGTAGACCCTGGAGGTGGATCCACTGGGCCGAACTCCCGGATGAGGGAAAGGAGTCCGGTAGCCGGAGCACTGTAGGTAGCAGGACAGTCCGTGCACTGGGAGAAAATGGAGAAGTCCCTGGGACCACGAGGTCACTGATGGTGGTCCGGGTGACGGAGCTCAGGTTCGGAAGCCGTGATGGTGTCAGGCGGGGTCCGGAACCGTTGGAGCGAGATGACGGGTCACCGCAGGGATCCGAGATGGTACGGACTGTCAGGATGGCAGATGGGCAGCGTTCGGGGTTCGAGGTACCGCAGGACCGGATGGCGATGCAGGATCGGCTCTAGAAGATAGAGAGGTAAGTATCTCACAAAACACAAGGAGACCTGACTCCTAGCTTGGGAAAACACGAAGAACAGGCCCCGCTCCCTTGGACATTAACCCCCTATATACCCTGTACCTATGTGCATCATTTCCTGTAATTTGACACTGGCCCTTTAAGAAAGGGTCAGTGACCCCGCGCGCGCCCTAATGCGCATGCGCGCGGCCCGGGTGCCAGAAGCCAGGGAAGGAAGCTGAGAGGAGGACGCAGGGGAGCCGGCCAGGACCTGGGAAGCCGTCGGGCGCCGGGAGCGGAGACCAGGGGGCCTGGGAAGGACGGGCACCGGAGGTTGGAGAGCGGGGAGCATGGCAGGTGAGCCGGGGAGCGGAGCTGAGGACCCGGGGAGCGGAGCAGAGGACCCGGGGAGGGGAGCCGAGGACCCGGGGAGCGTGACAGTACCCCCCCCCCACGCCCCCCTCCCTGCAACCGGGACATGAAGGCACGGATCAGAGGAGTGCCACGTTCTCCCTGGGCTCCCAGGACCTATCCTCAGGACCATACCCCTCCCAGTCCACCAGGAAGAACTGCCGACCACGTACGGTCTTCATGGCCACGATATCTCTTACCGCATAGATGTCGTCCTCAGCAATAGGAGGAGGAGCCGGGCTGGCGGCAGCGGAGAAGGGACCAAGGACAACCGGCTTGAGCAGAGAGACGTGGAAGGAGTTGGGTATTCTCATTGTGGCCGGGAGCTGTAGTTTGTAGGAAACCTCATTGATCTTGCCGAGGACTTTAAACGGCCCTATGTAGCGAGGTCCCAGCTTGTAGGATGGTATCTTCAGTCGGATGTACTTGGAAGCAAGCCAGACGAGATCTCCCGGAGAGAAACACGGAGGATCTAGGCGTCTCTTGTCCGCGTGTCTCTTCATCCGCAGGGTTGCCCGTGCAAGGGACGCCTTAACTGAGTCCCAAATGGTAGTAAAGTCACGGAGTACTGCATCTGCAGCAGGGATGTCCGAGGACGAGGATACAGGCAATGGGACAGACGGCTGAAGTCCGTAGACGACATGGAAGGGAGAACTGGAGGAGGACTCACTGACGTGGTGATTATGGGAGAATTCTGCCCAAGGAAGAAGCGTGGACCAATCGTCATGATGGGCGTTCACGTAGTGACGTAAGAAAGAGGTCAATATCTGATTGACCCTCTCCACTTGGCCATTAGACTGAGGATGGTAGGCAGATGAAAAGTCTAGAGTCACTCCCAGATGTTTGTAGAGAGCCCTCCAGAAGCGGGAGGTGAACTGAGTTCCTCTGTCGGACACGATGTGTGATGGAAAGCCATGCAAGCGGAAGATGTGATGTATATAGGCGTCCGCGAGTTCCTGAGCAGAGGGCAATCCAGCCATAGGAACGAAATGGGCCATTTTAGAGAATCGATCCACCACGACCCATATGACTGTGTGTCCGGAGGACAATGGCAAGTCCGTAATAAAGTCCATCGCTATGTGTTGCCAGGGAACTGAGGGTATGGGCAGAGGCAGAAGACGGCCGTATGGCAGGTGTTTGGGTGTCTTGTTCCTGGCACAGGAGGAGCAGGCAGAGACAAAAGAGGTGACGTCCGTGCGCAGGGATGGCCACCAGTAATGACGTACAATAGCGCTCCATGTTTTCTTCTGACCTGCATGACCGGCTGTTTTCGAGGCATGGCCCCAGTGTAACACTTTTTGCCTGTCAGTCTCAGAGACATAGGTCTTCCCGGGCGGTATCTGGGCCAGGGTGACAGGAGCCACCGGAATAATCTTGCTTGGACAGATGATGGGTTGAGATGTCTCTTCCTCCTGTTCCATGGGCACGAAAGACCTAGACAAGGCATCAGCGCGTACATTCTTGTTTGCGGGTCGGAAATGAAGCTGGAAGTCGAACCGGGCAAAGAACAAGGACCACCTGGCTTGCCGTGGGTTCAGTCGCTGAGCAGTCCGCAGGTATTCCAGGTTTTTGTGGTCCGTGTAAACAATGACAGGGTACACTGCTCCTTCCAGAAGATAGCGCCATTCCTCCAGAGCCAGTTTGACCTCCAATAGCTCTCGGTCACCGATGGTGTAATTGCGTTCAGGCGCGGAGAAGCTCTTGGAGAAGAAACCGCACGTCACCATCTTCCCGGAGGAGGACTTCTGCATGAGCACTGCTCCGGCTCCCGAGGAGGAGGCATCCATCTCCAAGGTGAACTGGCGGTTTAACTCTGGACGGTGGAGTACAGGAGAGGAGGCAAAGGCTCGCTTTAGAGCGCCAAACGCGGCGTCGGCCGCAGGTGACCAGTCCTTTGGATTAGCCCCCTTCTTGGTCAAGGCGGAGAGAGGAGCAGTCAGAGCCGAGAAGTGAGGAATGAACTGGCGGTAATAGTTAGCGAATCCCAGAAAGCGTTGGATTGCCTTCAGTCCAGAAGGAGGAGGCCATTTGAGAATGGAGGAGACCTTCTTGGGATCCATCTGCAGTCCGGTATCGGTGATGAGGTACCCCAGGAAGGGGAGAGAAGACTGTTCGAAGACGCACTTCTCGTACTTGGCGTACAGACGATTCTCTCTCAGTCGTTGTAGAACCAGTTGCACGTTCTCTCGGTGGGTCTGGAGGTCCGGAGAAAAGACAAGGATGTCGTCCAGATATACCACCACACAGACGTAGAGAAGGTCCCGAAACACATCGTTCACTAATTCTTGGAAGACAGCTGGTGCGTTACACAGGCCGAAGGGCATCACGCAGTATTCATAGTGCCCATCGCGAGTGTTGAACGCGGTCTTCCATTCATCCCCTGAGCGGATACGGACCAGGTTGTAGGCACCCCGAAGATCCAACTTGGTGAACACACGAGCTCCTCTGAGCCGATCAAACAATTCGGGGATGAGCGTCAGGGGGTACTTGTTTTTCACGGTGATCAGGTTCAATCCCTGGTAGTCTATACATGGGCGTAGGTCACCCTCTTTCTTCTTTACGAAGAAGAAGCCTGCTCCAGCAGGAAAGGAGGATCTCCGGATGAATCCCTTAGCCAGGCTCTCTGTGATGTACGTAGACATGGCCCTTGTTTCGGCTGGAGACAGTGGATATATCCGTCCTCGAGGTGGTGTAGTTCCCGGGAGCAGGTCAATGGCACAATCGTAAGGACGATGTGGTGGAAGTACTTCGGACTCCTTCTTGTCAAAGACGTCCACGAAGGACCAATAGGCTGAGGGCAGTCCCGGTAGGGACTCGGGAACCGGAGGTCGCCGGATGGGTTGTATGGTCTTCAGACACCTCTCATGGCAAGAAGGCCCCCATCGAGTAATATCGCCAGTGCCCCAGCTGACTGAAGGCTCGTGTGTCCGCAACCAGGGAAGACCCAGCAGAATTTGATGTGACATATGTGGGAGGACGTAGAGAGCGATGTTCTCGGTGTGCAGAGCACCGATACGCAGTTCAAGCGGCTTGGTGATCCAGGAGATGGTGTCAGAGAGAGGTCTCCCATCCACAGAGGCAATCACCAGGGGCTTGTCGAGTGGAGTAACAGGCACCTGGTACTTGTCCACCGTGGCCTGCTGGATGAAATTGCCTGCTGCCCCAGAATCGAGGTACGCCTCAGCCGTAAACCGCGTCTCTCCCGTTGTTACTTGCACAGTCCATGTAACTGGGTCTGAGAGAGTCCCAGCACCTAGGGTGGCCTCTCCTACCAACCCTAGGCTTTGGAGTTTCCCGGCCTCTCTGGACAGGCGCGTAGCAGGTGTGTGCCCTCTCCGCAGTAAAAGCAGAGACCCTTGGCGAGCCGCTCTGCTCGACGTTGTTCAGACTGTCGCACACGGTCGATCTGCATGGGCTCATGGACGGAGACACCAGAGGCCGTTGACTGGAGTACGGCGGGCTTCCGTGGAGGAGAGGAATGCCGTACCGGACGTCTCTCACGGGATACCTCTTTGGACCGCTCCTGAAAGCGTATGTCCACTCGAGTCGCTAGGGTAATCAGGGCGTCCAGGGTGGACGGTACATCACGTCCAGCCAGCTCATCTTTGATTCGACCCGATAGTCCTTCCCAGAAGGCGGCGGTTAGGGCCTCGTTATTCCACCCGAGTTCTGAAGCCAAGGTGCGGAAACGGATGGCGTATTGACCCACCGTCAGTGTTCCCTGACGTAACCGGAGAAGTGATGACGCAGACGCGGAGGCGCGTCCGGGTTCGTCAAAGGTGCTGCGAAAGGCCTGCAGGAACTCCTGGAGGTTCTTGGTCATAGGTTCCTCCTTCTCCCACAAGGGGTTCATCCACGCCAGTGCCTCGCCCTCTAGGTGAGACATGATGAAGGCGACCTTGGCTTGGTCGGAGGCAAACAGATGTGGCAGCTGCGTGAAATGGAGGGAGCATTGGTTTATAAACCCCCTGCAGGTCTTGGGATCTCCGGCGTACCGGGGTGGTGAGGCCAAACGCAGTCTGGAAGCATCCGAAGAGGCAGCCACGGGAGCGGGGGTCGTGGCTTGACTAGAGGAGGCTCGGGATGTTGAAGACGTGACTGCTGCTTGTAGCGTGGTCAGGCGGGTGTCCACGGAAGTCATAAAGTTCAGCATGCGGGTCTGAACTTCACGCTGGCGTTGGAGTTCCTCATGCAAGGCCGCTAGTGCTTCGGCGGGATCCATGGCCTGTTCTTACTGTTAGGGCCAGATGGACGAGTAGACCCTGGAGGTGGATCCACTGGGCCGAACTCCCGGATGAGGGAAAGGAGTCCGGTAGCCGGAGCACTGTAGGTAGCAGGACAGTCCGTGCACTGGGAGAAAATGGAGAAGTCCCTGGGACCACGAGGTCACTGATGGTGGTCCGGGTGACGGAGCTCAGGTTCGGAAGCCGTGATGGTGTCAGGCGGGGTCCGGAACCGTTGGAGCGAGTTGACGGGTCACCGCAGGGATCCGAGATGGTACGGACTGTCAGGATGGCAGATGGGCAGCGTTCGGGGTTCGAGGTACCGCAGGACCGGATGGCGATGCAGGATCGGCTCTAGAAGATAGAGAGGTAAGTATCTCACAAAACACAAGGAGACCTGACTCCTAGCTTGGGAAAACACGAAGAACAGGCCCCGCTCCCTTGGACATTAACCCCCTATATACCCTGTACCTATGTGCATCATTTCCTGTAATTTGACACTGGCCCTTTAAGAAAGGGTCAGTGACCGCGCGCGCGCCCTAATGCGCATGCGCGCGGCCCGGGTGCCAGAATCCAGGGAAGGAAGCTGAGAGGAGGACGCAGGGGAGCCGGCCAGGACCTGGGAAGCCGTCGGGCGCCGGGAGCGGAGACCAGGGGGCCTGGGAAGGACGGGCACCGGAGGTTGGAGAGCGGGGAGCATGGCAGGTGACCCGGGGAGCGGAGCTGAGGACCCGGGGAGCGGAGCAGAGGACCCGGGGAGGGGAGCCGAGGACCCGGGGAGCGTGACACTTATCCTGGTCCTGACCTGCATCCCCTCCACCCTTGTATGTTACTTAGACTTCCCGACATCTGAGCTGTATCCTTGTTTTTGACTTCGGCTCCGTCTCTCCCTCGGCTATATACTGTACGTGACTTCCCAGCTACCCACCCTCGGCCATAACCTGACCATAATTTAATTATCCCTATACTACTGACAAGACCTCCTGTTGCAGACCTGGCTCACTGACTACTCTACTGCCCTCTTGTGGTTTGTCTGCTTATTGCACTCTGAAGCTACATTGCTTGCAGCTTCAGTGTGTCTATTCGTACAGTGTGACATTTTTGTTATCAATATAACTTATTAGTACAGTCAGTGGCATTGGGCCTGTAAATTTAAAGGGAATGTTTTATTTCAAAAAATCCCTGTCCACAGGAGCAGTTTGTTATAAAAAAACAAACACTGAGTCTCTGCCACTACTCCCATTGTCTGACATTGGTTGCTGCACTCTTGATGTGACATTAGTTTTGCAGCCAATCAGTGATCCCATCAGCTCTAAGTGGCACATTTCATTTACACTGGCAGAGCCACTGATGTCACATTGACATCGATGTGCATAAAATCACCTGGGATTTCAAGTAATAAAATACAAGTTATACTCATTTTTTTCCAACAAACCTATTTATACACTGACAAGCAAAAGTGTAACAATGTTTTGAAATGTTGACTTTCGGGCTCCATAAATTCACCATCCACTACACTGTTGAGCGTGAGAGTACAGCGGGCTTTATACGCTGCGATCTCGCTAGCGAGATCGCAAGCAATCGTACCCGCCCCCGTCGGTTGTGCGACACGGGCAAATCGTTGCCAGTCGCGCACAACCTTGCTTACCCCCATCACACGAACTTACCTGTCCTGTGACATCGCTCTGGCCAGTGATCCGCCTCCTTTCTAAGGGGACGGGTCCTGCGGCGTCACAGCGACGTCACACGGCAGCCGTCCAATAGAAGCGGAGGGGCGGAGATGAGCGGAACGTAAACATCCCGCCCACCTCCTTCCTACCGCATAGCCGGTGGAGGCAGCTAAGGAGATGTTCGTCGCTCCTGCGGTGTCACACACAGCGATGTGTGCTGCCACAGGAACGAGGAACAACATCGCTAATTAGAAGAAAACGATTTTTTGTTTTAGGATGACCTCTCCGCGGCAAACGATTTTTGCCACTTTTGCGATCGTTTTAGGTCGCACATAAGTGTCACTCACTGCGATATCGTTAATGACCCCGGATGTGCGTCACAAACAGCGTGACCCCGACAATAATTCATTAACGATATCGTAGCGTGTAAAGCCCGCTTATCTTCATATTATAGACAATCATCTTGGCTATCTCATACATAAATTTCACTTACAACTATTTAGCTTAAGATTAGATATGCAGATTTTTGTCATGTCACTGCATTATTACTATTTTGCTTCTAAAAATCTAAATTTACATTTTTATTATTTTGTAAATCAACCTTTGGCTTTCAACACTGCCTGAATCTTTCTGAGCATGCTCGTAATCAGATTCAAGCATGTCTCAACCGAAATCTGATCCCAGGTCTCCGCTACACGTAACCAATATTCTGGTCGACTCACTTGGTATGTATACAGCGTTTTCTTCAACTCTACCCACAAGTGTTTGATTGGGTTCAAGTTTGGGGTCTGTGGGGGCCAATCCAGCCCTCTATTTCATTGTCATTGAACCATTTATTGGTCAGTCTCAACCTATGCTTCCAGTTATTGTCCAGCTGGAGCACTATGTTGTCCTTTTCATACCAATAATTCTCAAGTATAAGAAGTAACTCATTTTGTAGGAAGCTCACATATAGCTCAGCATTGAGACCACTATCGATCCTGGTCAAGTATCCAATGCCTTTGGCTGTTAAACAAAATTATATCATCAGATTTACTCCACTGAACTTGAGAGTTCCTTCAGTTTCTCAATTCATTCACCCCTTTTCCCTTGTTTCTTCTAAACCCATTTGTACTCAGCAGAGTCTAGTCTATTGACTTCCATCTCATCTCTCCAAATCACCTGTTTCCAATCTTCTAGTGTCCACTTTTCATACTTCTTTTCAAACTTGAGCCAATGCTTCTTATGATGATATTGAAGTTGAGGCTTCTTCACCTTTTTTTCTTGCTACCATTCCAGACTTGTGTAACATATGTTGCTTGGTGCTTGCGTGGACCTTTGTGATCTCACTATTATGAAGCACACGAGCCTCCGCCACTGCCGTGTTTGTTGCTCCAGAACTGATAGAGCTTGTGATGAGCCGACTTGTTGACTCCAATATTTTGCTTGGACTTCCACCTCTTGGCTTTTGATTGGATGGATTTCATTTCATATTCTCCAACTGTCATGGCACTCACATGATGCAGTTTGCAAGCTAAATTTATGTATGAGATAGCCAAGATGAATGTCTATAAAATGAAGGTAGTCTGACATTCAATCCTGTAGTGAATAGTGGCATATAGAGCCTGAAAGTCAAAAGTTCAAAACAATGTTGCCCTTTTGCTTGTCACTGTAATTCAGTTCTTCCTCTCTATCTTCTGGCCACAGATTGGACTGTATGTACAATGTAACAGGTTCCCTATAGCAACATGGTTACATTTCTTTATATCTATTGTCCTGGTCCTGAGTAAGGCTATGTGCGCACTAGGCGTTTTTGCCGCGTTTTTAGCGGCGTTTTTTACCGCGTTTTTGTGCTGAAAACGCAGTGACATTGCTTCCCCAGCAATGTCAATGGGTTTTCAGAAGTGCTGTCCTCACACAGCGTTTTTTTTTAGCTGCGTTTTTGTGGTGACCACAAAAACGCAGCATGTCAATTATTTCTGCGTTTTCCACTGCGTTTTTCACTCATTGAATTCAATGAGATGTTAAAAACGCAATGAATAACGCATATAGCCGCGTTTCTATGACTAAAAACGCAGCTATAAACGCAAGGGGTGGGTACTACAGTGACGTGTACAGGAAGAGGATTCCTTCTGTTGGTAAACACAGAAGCAGGAATCCTCCCGGTACCGTCACCGCCGCGTCCACCTCCCGTCCTGTGCATGTCAGCTCCGTGCGGTGCCATGTCTGGGCGGGAGGTGGAGGCAGCGGCGAAAACCAAAGTGAACAGTAGAAAAAAAAAAAAATGTCATATACTCACCTGTCCGCAGGGTCCCGGTGCCATGCCCGCTCCCATCTCCTCCCGGTCCCGCCGCTCTGGCTGTGTGCAGTGTCCCCGGGGCAGGACCTTGCTTGCAGGACCTGGCGGTGGATCACCTGATGCAGTCACCTGACGCATCAGCTGATCGCGGTGTCGCCGGCTTTTTCGCGCCCGGCCGGCTATCAGCTGATCCTGCCGTCAGGGGACTTCATCAGCTGATTACCGGCAGCTCCGGCAGCGATCGTATAGGATCAGACTCCTGTCCAATCGATCGCTGCAGGAGCTGCCGGTAATCACCACAGCACATAAGTGAGTATTATTTTTTTTTTTTTTTTCTACTGATGCATCAGCTGATTGTATAATCGGCTTTTATACAATCAGCTGATGTGTGATGTGATTCACATCCTTGAACCTGACAGATCATCTGATCGGTATGCTTTCCAGCAAACCGATCAGATGATATTGGATCCTGATTGGACGGCGCGGGACCCTGACCCAGGATTACTGCGGAGGGGGGTTTATTTCAATAAAGATGGAGTCACTAATTGTGTTGTGTTTTATTTCTAATAAACATATTTTTCTGTGTGTTGTGGGTTTTTTTTATCTGTACTAGAAATTCATGGTGGCCATGTCTAATATTGGCGTGACACCATGAATTTCGGGCTTAGGGCCAGCTGATAATATACAGCTAGCCCTAACTCCATTATTACCTGGCTAGCCACCCGGCTTCAGGGCAGCCGGAAGAGTTGGATACAGCGCCAGAAGATGGCGCTTCTATGAAAGCGCCATTTTCTGGGGTGGCTGCGGACTGCAATTCGCAGTGGGGGTGCCCAGAAAGCATGGGCACCCTGCACTGTGGATTCCAATCCCCAGCTGCCTAGTTGTACCCGGCTGGACTCAAAAATTAGGCGAAGCCCACGTCATTTTTTTTTTTTTAATTATTTCATGAAATAATTAAAAAAAAGGGCTTCTCTATATTTTTGGCTCCCAGCCGGGTACAAATAGGCAGCTGGGGGTTGGGGGCAGCCCGTACCTGCCTGCTGTACCCGGCTAGCATACAAAAATATGGCGAAGCCCATGTCATTTTTTTTTTCTTTTTGGGCAAAAAACTGCATACAGTCCTGGAAGGAGGATGCTGAGCCTTGTAGTTCTGCAGCTTCTGTATGCTCTCCTGCATACACTAGTGAATGGAGGATGCTGAGACTTGTAGTTCTGCAGCTGCTGTCTGCTCTCCTGCATACACTAGTGAATGGAGGATGCTGAGACTTGTAGTTCTGCAGCTGCTGTCTGCTCTCCTGCATACACTAGTGAATGGAGGATGCTGAGACTTGTAGTTCTGCAGCTGCTGTCTGCTCTCCTGCATACACTAGTGAATGGAGGATGCTGAGACTTGTAGTTCTGCAGCTGCTGTCTGCTCTCCTGCATACACTAGTGAATGGAGGATGCTGAGACTTGTAGTTCTGCAGCTGCTGTCTGCTCTCCTGCATACACTAGTTCTGCAGCTGTCTGCTCTCCTGCATACAATGAACATTTTGAAGAAGGAAATGACATCAGACCTTTTTTTTTTTTTTTTTTTCATCAACAATCTTTAATGGCATTGTGCACTGATTAAAAACGCAGTGAGTAAAAACGCAGCAAAAAACGCACCAAATCGCGGCAAAAACGCATGCGTTTTTGCCGCGTTTTTTTAGCCGCGGGTGCGTTTTTTAGACAAAAACGCACATAAAAACGCAGCGTGAAAAAAACGCCTAGTGCGCACATAGCCTTAGGCTGCGACCGCACTTTGCGTTTCCACCTGCATTTTGGCTGCTTTTTATGTGCGTTTTGAGATGCACCTTTTTCATGCCAAAAGGCATGCGTTTTGATTTCACAGCAAAGTCTATGGAAAATGGGGATTTCTAGACCGCACTTTGTGTTTCTAAACGCTGCGTTTAATTTGCATATTTTGTGACAAAAACCATGCGTTCAAAGAAGCAGCATGTCAATTGTTTTTGCCATTTTGGTGTGTTTTGCTAACATTGAAGTCAATGAGAAATGGCAAAAAAACAAGTTTCCTACAATTTCCTGTGTTTTACCTTCTTTTTCTGTGCAGAAAACATGCGTTTTGAACTTACAAAACGTATGCTTTTTGCACATTAAATTAATGATTTCATATGTCCCTTTACACACACACATAATCCGACAATTAAATTAAAGAAAATGTTAAATGTAGTGCTATTTTTCTAATAAATACTATATTACCGCTATAATTCCATTATATATTTCTATTTTCTTTTTAATTTCTGCACTTATGTATTTAATCCTTTTTTTATCTTTTTTCAATATATTTGAATGTTTAACCGTTATTTAGCAGTGTCTTGATTTACAAAATGCATTTGTCAAAACGCAGGTGGAAAAGCAGGTAAAAAGCGCTGAAAATGCATTTAAAACGCGGTAAATACGCATGCGTTTTCAGCGCTAAATTTCTGAAAAAGGCAACTTTGGTCAAATCAAGCACAAAATGTGCGTTTAGAACTGCAAGTAGCACAACGCTAAGTGCGGTCGCAGCCTTTGGGTATGTGCGCACACTGCAGTTTTGTTTCTACAGCGAAAAATGCACCCTCTGGCAGAAAAACGTACTTTGCTGGATAAGGTCATACATGCAGTTTAGGACCACAAACTGCACCAAAAAAAGCAGTGTGCGCACAGGGCCTTACAGTCAACATTCTAATCCAAAGCTTCAGGGTTTAAATGCATTCTTGCTCATTCTTTGTGCATAGCTTAATTGTTGAACTGAGACCTGTAATCTTACATTAGACTCTTTAAAAGTATTCTAATTTTCCCACCGTTTTCATAAAGTCTCATTGATGATGTATTTTGGTATATGTTGGTCTACCTTTTTGTACTGTTATAGGATAACATAGTCAATTACTTAATTTGTGAACTAATTCGACAGTGAGGTTGGTCCAAAACACTTGGAGAATAACCACTTAATAATAATGGCTGTATATTTGGGATTGTTGTTTTGTAGCAGAATACATTTGGAGCCAATCAGATGCCTCCCCGATAGTATTACATGACGGACAATTATCTGCCTGCATTTTTTTGCAATGTGGACACCATTAATCCTGACCAAATCGCCAACAACCCCGTACTGCCAGGAACCTCAGTCATGATTAGAGAGGTTTTCCAACAAAGTTAATTTTAATCAATAGATCTTGGAGTAATAATTTATACAATTGGATGTGATTAAAAAATGTTCCTGTGCTGACATAATACCTGTATATGTGCCCCTGCTATGTACTGTGTAATGGCCGTGTCTGACCGTACAGGGACATGGTCTGATCATACCACAGCTCCTGGGCAGAAGAGGACCCAAAAGAGTATAAAGACAGGATTGCAAATAATACTCTCTTTGAGGTAAAACATTTTTTAAAAAACGTAAAATGCTATACCTCACAAAATAAAATCAGCTGTGATCCCGTGCTGTAATGTCTTTATACTCCTTTGCTTCCTTCACTGCCCAGGAGCTGTGGTATGATCACACCATGTTCCTGTACGGTCAGACACGGCCATTACACAGTACACAGCAGGGGCACATTTAAAAGATTATATCAGCAGAGGAACATATTTAAACACTTCTAATTGTGGAAATTCTTACTATTCCAAGATCTATTGATTAAAATCAATTTTAACATGCACTTTGTTCATGGGAAAATTCCTTTAACTATTCCCACAGACACACATTATGCTATCGATCTCCAGCCTTCTATGAACAAGCTGCGTATTGTTGCACCTAAATATTGCAGAATTGAACTCATAAGTTCAGAGTACCTGCTGCCATTTTTCTGCACTCAAATTAAATGTTTTCCTGCATAAATGAGTCAAGTGACCTTGTTTCCGTGTTGAAAATATAGCTTTTAGACCACTTCTGACTAGTGATGGGCAAACCCAAACTGTAACGTTTAGGATCCGTGCATGGACCCCAAACACAGACTTCTCAGGGAAGTCCGTGTTACTGTTAGAGTTCGGCCACCCTGATAAAAATTTTAAATAAGGAAGCAAAATAGGGATTAAAGCAGGACAATTATAGTTACTGAGTTTCCGCCTAGCTGTCACACTGCTTCCAGGTCCGCTCATTAAATGTCATGAATATTCACTACTTCCCCCACCCACCTTCAGTGACATCGTCTGTGATTGGATGATTGGTTGCAGTCAGACGGTCATCATCTGTGATTGTTTGCCCTCACACTAGCAGTCTGGGTCTCCAGAGTGGAGTGTAAAAATAAATAAATAATTGGAAAAAATGGTGTAGGGTCTCCTGTCTTTTGATACCCAGCTCAGATTAAGTAATCAAAATTCTCTTATCTATAAATGTGTCATTACAAACTTTACAATCAAAACAGACTCACTGTTCTATGTCAATCTCAATCAAGGAAGAAGAACCCAAAAATGTGAACCATCAGACACAATTTCCCAAAAAATGTTTTTTCAAAATATTTTTTATTAATTACATTTAAAAACATAACATTATTAAAAAAAATGGACAATACCACCAGTGTAGGAGTAAACAAATAGAACTAGAGTACATAAATACTAAGCAATTATCGCTAATTATGCATACATTACTATGCACATGTATGTACACATGCATGTACAAATCAGCCTGATATCTCAAAGCCCTATAGCAATACTAAAACTTCTCAATATTCTTAGTGACAATATAAATAATAAATGCACATAAATATATTATAAAGTGCAAAAATGCCTATTCAAAAATAACACCTGCTCATAGATCACCACATGCCAACTTTATATTTAGCTATAATAAATGCCTAATACAAGTGCACTACCAAATAGCAGTTTCCCAAAGGTTATAAAGTATTGAGGGTCTATATGTAATCAACACTCTATTTATTGCACATATAAAGAACCAAATCCATTCACTTACATATCAAAATGACTGCTGGTCCATGTGTCTCCCTCCTGCCTCCAGCTCAGATAAAGCAGACAGCTGAAGGCTAGTATTCTTAGACTGGGGAGGCCCATGATAATTGAGCCCTCTCCAGCCTAAAATAGATGTGACAATCCTTGTGCATATCCGGCTAATCCCAATTGCCCTAGTGCAATGGCAATTGGGGTAATATAAGGAATTAATGACAACTGTGATTTGTCAAAAAATCACAGTTACCATCAAGGCCAATGTTAGTAATGGGGAGGGGTGTATGAGACTCCCCCATTACTAATCTTGTAAGTGAAAAGAAATAAACATAAGAAAAATCCTTTTATTTAAAAAATTCAAAAAAACAAAAAAAACACAATCTATTAACCCCCAAAATACCCCGGCAGGTCCAACGTAATCCACAGACATGTCCCACTATGATCATGCCTCTGCACATCCTGAGGTTGCAGTGCGTGGTCACATTAGAAAACGTGGGAGCCTACGGTTGGGACCTTAGGTGAATTCACTGACGTCACCGCTCACAGCTGCGGCTCCATCAGTGTGTCCCTGACACCACAGTGCTCGGTCACGTTTTCTATTGTGACAGCACACTGCAATGTCAGGATGTTGCAGAGCCGGGATTGTCATGGAACCTTGTGTCTGTGGATTACGTCAAACCTGCAGGAGCATTTTGGGGGTTAATAAATTGGAGAAAGGGTTGGGGATTTTTTTGGTTTTTTTTTTTCAATAAACATTTTTTTTCTGTGTTTTGTGTTTATTTCTTTTTACTTAAACTATTAGAAATGGGGAGATTCATAGACCCCTATCCATTACTAACACATGGATTTGTGGCAGCTGTGATTTTCTGATCAATCACAGCTGACAACAACCCCTACATTACCTCAATTGCCAAAGCTACAGGGCAATAGGGATGAGAAAGGTAAGCAACAGGATTGGAGCATTTAATGGATGCGCACTTCTGGGGTGGCTGCAGGCTGCTACTTTTAGGCTGAGGAGGGCTCAATAACCATGAGCCTCCCCAACCTGAGAATACCAGCCTCCAGCTGTCTGCTTTATCTGCGCTGGATATCAAAATATAGGGGACCCCACGCCGCTTTTTCTTAATTACTTATTTAATTATTTTTTAAAAAATTGCATGCAGTCCCTCATTTATTGATACACAGCCAAGATAAAGCTCACAGCTGGGGCTCAAGCTTTCAGCTGTTTGCTTTAATCTGTGCTGGGTATCAAAATACGGGAGCCCCTACGCCATTTTTTCCAATTATTTATTCATTTTCACACTCCACTTCGGGGATCCAGACAGCTAGTGTGAGGGCAACCAATCACAGATGCCGACAGTCTGACTACAACCAGTAACAAATGCTGCCATAGAGGATGGGCGGGAGAAACAGGGAATATTCATAAGGTTTAATGAGCTGAACCGGAAGCACTGTGACAGCTGCATGGAAACTCAGTAAGTATAACTATCCTACTTTAATCCCCATTTTGCTTCCTTTTCCAGTCCCCTGGCCCTTACTAATGCTATTTTACAGCACAGTTACAATTTTGGGTCCCATAGACTTAAATGGGGTATGGGATTCAGGTTCCAGACCTGTCCCGAACTGGAATTTTTGTTTTTAAGTGCCCCCAAGCCCGGTGAACCCAAAAATCTTTCATTCTGACCAGAATTCTCTGAACAATAATTGGGTGTTACTTGATCCCACTGATTGCTGGCACTTCTGAACTGATTGCACGGCTGGACAATTTCTTATTTACAAGGGAAGTACGTACTCGTATGATGTGTCTTTCATTTGCTACACTACGTTTTATTGGCCATTCACTACGTCTATGGTGTCCAGCATTGCCTAATTCTTGGTGCTTCTTTATAAGAATTGAAACAATACATCTTGAAACCCCAGTCTGCTTTAAAATCTTTGCTTGGGAGAGACCTGGCTGATGCAGTATCACTACCATGTGTTCGGTTGCTGTGCTCAGTCTTGCCTTGGTATATGACATGTGACATGAAACTGTCTTCCCCAACCTCACCTTTGTAGCATAGTTTGGCTGTTCCTCACTAAGTTTTAAGCCTTGTACTCCGCTGTTTCTGTTAACAACGGTGTCTAAACTTATATATAAAAATGATGATCATTATCACCTGGTTTGTATAATTAGTTAGTTACTCATACAACTCTCAATAATCCTAAACCTTACTGACTCTAAGGGGTACTTCTCACATAGCAAGATTGCTGCTGAGTCACAGGTTTTGTGACGTACCAGTGACCTCATCAGCGATCTTGCTGTGTGTGACACTAAGCAGCGACCTGGCCCCTGCTGTGAAATCGCTGATCGTTACACACTGTTCTGGTTCATTTTTTGCTCGTTGGTCTCCCACTGTGCAGCACACATCGGTGTGTTTGACGGCGTGAGACCAACGAGCACCGACTCTGTGTAAGCAGCATACGCTGGTAACCAGGGTAAATATCGGGTAACTAAGCAAAGCGCTTTGCTTGGTTACACGATATTTACCCTGGTTACCAGCGTACACCATTTACAGGCTGCCAGCACTGGCTCCCTGCACACGTAGCCAGGGTAAATATCTGGTAACTAAGCAAAGCGTTTTGCTTAGTAACCCGATGTGTACCCTAGCTATGTATACAGGGAGCCAGCGCTGGCAGCCTGTAAATGGTGTACGCTGGTAACCAGGGTAAATATCGGGTAACCAAGCAAAGCGCTTTACTTAGTTACCCGATATTTACCCTGGTTACCAAGCGCAGCATCGTTATACGAGTCGCTGGTGGCTGGTCGCTGGTGAAATCTTCCTGATTGATAGCTCCCTAGCGACCCTGTAGCGACATACCAGCGATCCTGACCAGGTCATATCGTGGTCGGAATCGCTGGTATGTCGTTTAGTGAGACGGTACCCTAATTGTATCTAGAAGAATTAATGCTGTCTTAAAGATAAAGTGTGTTCACACCAAATATTGATTGAATTTACTTTTTTGTTCATTCACTTTGCTTATTTTTGTTAATTAATAAATATAAACTAGTTCTACTATTTTTGAAAATGTTCACATTTTGCAGTATGTTTTCCTCACCTGCCTAAAATCTTTTCATGGTACTGTGTGAACCAGTAAATATTTTTTCTTTCATAAAAGAAGCCTCCGGGCAATAATTAAGTACTGTATATATATATATCCCACCTTATTTCTATAGAATGGAACAGGCCTAAGGTATACTAACATATCCACTATAAACGCTTAGGGATGTTTATTGCCTATTTCTAGTAATATCCAATTTTAATTGTGAAGGTCTAAATTATAAGACATGATGTACCCATGATTCATGAAGAAACACATAAAGCTATTTATTTATTAAAAAATGTACTTTCCACATACATTATGTCTATACTTACTGTAACATCTAAAATAGGATAGTTCAATAGATGGTGGTGGACATACTCGAAGACAATATAATGGTGAGTAAACGGAAAATGAATGCAAGTGTTTCAGTTCCTATATTATAAGTACAGTCATGGCCAAAGGTTTTGAGAATGACACCAAAATTATATTTTCACGTGATCTGTTGCCCTCTGGTTTTTAATTGTGTTTGTCTGATGTTTACATCACATACAGAAATATAATTGCAATCATATTATGAGTACCAAAAGGTTATATTGACAGAATGAGTTAATGTAGCAAGTCAATATTTGCAATGTTGACCCTTCTTCTTCAGGACCTCTGCAATTCTCCCTGGCATGCTCTCAATCAACTTCTGGACCAAATCCTGACTGATATCTGTCCATTCTTGCATAAGCAATGCTTGCATTTTGCCAGAATTTGTTGGTTTTTGTTTGTCCACCCGTCTCTTGATGATTTCCCACAAGTTCTCAATGGGTTTAAGATCTGGGGAGTTTCCAGACCATGGACCCAACATCTCTAAGTTTTGTTCCATGAGCCATTTAGTGATCACCTTTGCTTTATGGCAAGGTGCTCCATCATGCTGGGAAAGGCATTGTTGGGCGCCAAACTGCTCTTGGACAGTTGGGAGAAGTTGCTCTTGGAGGACATTCTGGTACCATTCTTTATTCATGGCTGTGTTTTTAGGCAAGACTGTGAGTGAGCCAATTCCCTTGGCTGAGAAGCAACCCCACACATGAATTGTTTCAGGATGCTTAACAGTTGGCATGAGACAAGACTGGTGGTAGCGCTCACCTCTTCTTCTCCTAATAAGCTGTTTTCCAGATGTCCCAAACAATCGAAAAGGGGATTCAGCTGAGAAAATGACTTTACCCCAGTCCTCAGCAGTCCACTCCCTGTACCTTCTGCAGAATATCAGTCGGTCCCTGATGTTTTTTCTGGAGAGAAGTGGCTTCTTTGCTGCCCTCCTTGAAACCAGGCCTTGCTCAAGCAGTCTCCGCCTCACAGTGCGTGCAGAAGCACTCACACCAGCCTGCTGCCATTGCTGAGCTAGCTCGGCACTGCTGGTAGTCCGATCCCGCAGCTGAAACAGTTTTAAGATACGGTCCTGGCGTGTGCTGGTCCTTCTTGGGCGCCCTGGAGCCTTTTTGGCAGCAATGGAAGCTCTCTCCATAATGTTCTTGATGATGCGATAGATTGTTGACTGAGGTGCAATCTTTGTAGCAGCGATACTCTTCCCTGTTAGGCCATTTTTGTGTAGAGCAATGATGGCTGAACGTATTTCTTTAGAGATAACCATGGTTAACTGAAGAGAAACAATGATACCAAGCACCAGCCTCCTTTTAAAGTGTCCAGTGGTGTCATTCTTACTTAATCATGACTGGTTGATCGCCAGCCCTGTCCTCATCAACACCCACACCTGTGTTAATGGAACAATCACTAAAACAATGTTAGCTGCTCCTTTTAAGGCAGGAATGCAATGATGTTGAAATGTGTTTTGGGGGTTAAAGTTCATTTTCTTAGCCAATATTGACTTTGCAAGTAATTGCTGTTAAGCTGATCACTCTTTATGACATTCTGGAGTATATGCAAATTGCCATTAGAAAAACCTAAGCAGTAGACGTTGTAAAAATTAATATTTGTAGCATTCTCAAAACTTTTGGCCATGACTGTACACAACCAGACTGACTTACTAGAATTGTAAACTTTCGGAAGTGATTTACATTATCTACTGTAGAGAAATCATGATTGGTGTTCATAAAAACAAGTCGTTTTACTATTGTGCCACATGGTATTAAAACCCAATAAAATCCAACATATACAAGGAAAAAAAGATCTTATGTATTTGTGTCCAATTATATGTACTAGAAGTAAAAGTTTTATATTTTGAACTACTGTATATTAGAGAATAAATCCTTTTTTCTTCTTGCAGGTTGGTTGTTTAAGAATGGAGATCGTGAAGAGATGGAGATCAGGGGCTGCTCAATCCGGGCCGTGGAGCTGATCCATGAGCAAATACAAGAACTATTTAAAGAAAAAGGAGGAAAAATAAGCCATGAAGTCAATCCTATTCTTATTAATAACTTTTTGTGGGATTTTGCTCGTGACAACAGAAAGACAGTAGATGTTGTTCCCTTCCATAGAGTGCGCTGCATCTATTACTAGTATGACTTTTATGCTAGCTATGAAATGATGAATACTTGAGGATTCAAGCCTACTCTCTCCTTCCCCACTATCATGTAGACTGTAAGCCCACGAGCCCAGGGTCCTTTCCCCTTTGTACCAGTCTGTCACTATTAGTGTATTCACTGTAACCTATGGGTGGCTTTACACACTACGATATCGCTAAAGCGATCTTGTTGGAGTCATGGAATTTGTGACGCACATCCGGTCCCTTTAGCGATGTCGTTGCGTGTGACACCTATGAGCGATTTTGAATCGTTGCAAAAATATTCAAAATTGCTCATAGGTGACATCACCCCCTATTCCCAATTATCGTTGCTGCTGCAGTAACGATGTTGTTTGTCGTTCCTGCGGCAGCACACATCGCTATGTGTGACGCCGCTGGAACGACAAACATCTCCTTACCTGTGTCCACCGGAAAAGGAGGAAGGAAGTAGGTGGGCGGCATATTCCGGCCGCTCATCTCCTCCCCTCCTTTTTTTTTTGGGCTGCGGTTCAGTGACGCTGCTGTGACGTCACTGTGACGCTGAACGCACCGCCCCCTTAGAAAGGAGGCGGATCACCAGTCACAGTGACGTCGCTGCACAGGTATGTGCGTGTGAAGCTGCCATAGTGATAATGTTCGCTACGGCAGCGATCACCAGATATCGTGCCACTGACGGGGGCGGGTGCTATCGCACGCGACATCACTAGCCTATGCTAGCGATGTCACAGCGTGTAAAGCCCGCCTATATCTGTATTTTGTATGTAACCCCTTCACATGTACAGCACCATGGAATCAATGATGCCCTAAAAATAAATAATAATTATTCAGAAAATATCTTCTAATAGAGTTGACAATGTTATTCAGAGTTTTTACTTGATAAATTATTATATTATAGGGAACCTGTCATGTCCAAAAATGCTATTAACCTGCAGATATGATGTTAATCTGCAGGTAAATAGGAGTCTGAACCTTTCTAGCACCTTTCTAGCACTTGCACTTAGAATCCCGCTGTCAGGAGGAAATTTACTTTATTCCTTCCAACAGCATTTGGCTTTCAGTCATAGGGGTGGCGCTGGTGCAGGTTTAGTCACCGCTCTATGTATAGTGAGTGGCAGCTATAACCACGTCACCCGCATTGACTCATAGCCGCTCTTTATTAGAACCACCAGTCAGTTTGTGTCGGGGCGGTTACAGCTGCTGCTCACTATATACTGAATGGTGAATCAAGCCACACCGGCGAAATCCCTATGACTGAAAGCCAAACACTGCTGGGAGGAATAAAGGCAATTTATCTGCAGATATGGAGTTAATCTTGAGGTTAATAGCATTTTGAACCTGCCTGGCGCCTGCACATTAAGCCCTACTGCCAGGAGGGAATGAACTTTAATCCTCACTGCAGTTTTTCAGTTTCAATAACGAGGGCAGCACCGGCGTGGATTCAGTCACCGCTCTGTGTAAGGAGAGCGGCAGCTGTAACCAACCCCACAATGACTAACAACCGCTCAACATTAGAGGAAGCTGTCAATCAGTGCAGGGGGTGTAGTTACAGCTGTTGCTCTCCATACACAGAGTAGTGACTGAACCAGCGCCACCCCAGTGGCAGAAGCCGGAACAATGCTGGGAGGATTAAAGTTAATTTCCATCCAGCAATGGGGTTTAATGTGCATGTGCCAGGCAGGCTCAGAATGCTATTAACTTGCGGGTTAATAGCATTTTTGCAGGTGACACGTTCCCTTTAAATGCAATCTTATAATCCATACATCTATTTGACTTTTTTCCTAGCGGACTACTCAAATGTAGATAATGACTTGTTCTGTGATAAACGTTTTCTGTAACCTAATGCATATGTTCATTCTTTTGAGTATTTTCTGATCGATCTGCAGATACCCTGACATGTTATTAATTTAAAAATACACATACAGCTGTATTGCGGTTTATGGAAAAAGATAAAATTGGTCTGGTAGAATATTGTACAGAACCATATAGTGCACAGAAGCAGATAATATAATGATGTGCCAAATACATAAACAAGACTACAAAAATGTGATTCCTTGCAGAAACCGTACCAAATGAGGTGGTAAATACCACTACCTGGACAACCCCTTTATAAATTCCTCTTGTAAAAATAAAAATAAAATATACTCAGGTCCTGCACCAGCGCTGGGTTTCCTGGAGCTCACATGACTTTGTGAACCCTGCAGCCAATCAGCAACCGTAATTGTGCTGCTCAGTCACGTCCCTCTGACAAAACGCAGACAAGCGGAATTACTGAGGAGCAGTCAAATGCGGCCACTGATTGGCTGCAGGGCTCCCATAACATGACAATCTCACGCAAGCCCTGGGAGACTGTGTCAACATCACTGGAATGGCACCAGTGCAGGAGGTAAGTTTATGTTATTTTATGTTATAAAGGGAACTGCTTATTGAATAAGGTGGGGTCCAGGTAGTGGCAACCCCTTTAATTTCCCCAACTTTATTACTTCTTCTTACTTTGTTACTTCTATAAATAAAAAATATGACTTCTTGAATGCGTATTACGCATACCTCCCAACCTTAGAAGAACAGAAAGAGTGATAAAGTCTGCGGCGCGCCTTGGCAAGTTTTGACCACACCCCTAGTTACACCCCTAGCCACACCCATGTGGCAGTAAGGGTCATTCAGCACTGTTCATTCATAGTCATAGCAACCAGAATTTTCTTATATTTAGAGTTCTAATGTATGGGTGGCAGTGGTATCCATTGTGTAGGGGAACAGTTTGAAGAGGGGGTACAGTTTTGAGAGGGCATTGTAATGGGCAATATGAGGGCATAGTGTGAAGACTGGGTACAGAATTGATATGGAGATTGAGCAGTATGAATTGAAGGCATAGTATGGGGAGAGGTTAGGACGGTGGAGGAGGCAGAGTGGAGATATAGAGACTGTAAGAGAAAACGCTGGAGATGTAACAACCATGGAACAGGTTGTGGTTCATAAGGGCATACGGTGTAGCTGTCATAGCTGACAATGGCTGACAGCGTGGTGGGTGTAGCTCCTAAGGGCAGACAATGTGGAGATCATATACCATGAGAGGCTACTTTAAGGCATAGTATGGTAAATATTTTTATGCAGAGGGCATTTAATAAGACTCAGGATGGGCTGCACAAGACTAGAGAAGATGGAAGGCTGTAGATCTACTGAGACAAGCTGTGGGTATGAAAAGTCATCATGGCGCCTGGTCAAGATGGAGGTGAAAAGAAAGAGAATGAACCACAGAAAATGTCATCTATTATTATACTGTGAAAAAGGAGTCAGCACGATCTGAAATTGGCATGCATCATATAAAAAGTGAAAATTCACAGATTTATTCCAACTGTACTATAATAAAAAAAAATGAGATTTTTAGCAAATAATTGATCAATTTTTTGAGCCACCCCTGCCAACGTCACGGCAAATCTCAATAGGGGGGTCCTACTCTATATTCTGTACTTCATGTGCCATGCAGCCTCCTAGATAAAGTTAAAAGCAGAACCATAATGGAGCACACATACCTGTAACCTGTATATAGCCGCTTCCATGTTGCAAAAGAGGCAAATGTGGATAGAGGCCAGCCCAGGTCCCAGCATGTGGAGCAAGCTCTACACATACCAGGACTATATCACAACTGATCCTCCCAGTGCCAAACAGCAACCATTGATAAAGGCGGACCAGATCCAAGAATGGTGCTTAATTAACATTGCCTGTGGAAAGGGGTGAGGTAACTGAATCTGAACAGCTACCAACAGGAGGAATACATTGCAAACCAAAATCAGGCGTGCATGGTATGGTGATGGTCAGTCACCAGAAATTGTAGCATAACTACAGTCATAACAGAGAAAAAGGAGCCAGCACGATCTGAAATTAGCATGCATCATATAAAAAGTGAAAATTCACAGATTTATTCCAACTGTACTATAATAAAAAAAATGAGATTGTTAGCAAATAATTGATCAATTTTTTGAGCCACCCCTGCCAACGTCACGGCAAATCTCAATAGGGGGGTCCTACTCTATATTCTGTACTTCATGTGCCATGCGGCTGTGACGCCCTGGGCAAGCCAGGGGTCACAGGTCATCACACCACCACACCCTACACCCCAGTTAGGAACACCAAAGCTAACCCAAAATCCTTGTTGCCTTCCTCCAGGGGCTGATGTTCACACCAGGCGGTGGGCCAGGCAGTTGGCTCCGCCCACCGAGGAGTTCACAGCTCTGGTGGCGGGAAGAACCAGGCAGATAGAGTTTGGAGGGAGAAGTGGAGAGAACAGAGTTTAGCCCAGGCAGGGCTTCAGTGAGGAGTAAACAAGTAGACAAGTGAAAGTAGAAGGAAGTGAAGTGGTAGAGGAGCAAAGGAGAAAACTGGAGAAAAGGAGTAAAAGTGAGAGTAGAAAAGCCTGAAGTGGTCCAGCTGTGTGCAGGACAGAGTCAGCAAGGTCAGCAACGGCGGTGATTGTCCGGAGGGGTGACCGTTTGGAAGTTCCTGGAAGGACCGCGGACGGGTGGTGGCTCGGCGGTCTGGAGCAGTGTACAAAGGACAGTCAGCACCAGGGCAGGGGCCTCTCGGACCCCGGCAAGGCTAGGAGTCGCCATAATTTGCCAAATCCGTCAGTGAAGGGGACGTAGATTCCCCCAACAACCAAGTCCCGATTGAAGGCAACATCCCAACCATTACAGTAGAGACACCGCCACCGCCAGGGCACCAGTTTCTAAGGGCCAGCGCCTGCGGGCAAAGAGTAGAGCTCCTCCGGTCCAGCTTGAAGCCGGGGAGCGGGTTACCGGTGGGAACCCATCGAGACCATCAACAACATTACATGCAGGAAAAGGGACATCACCGTCACCTACTGGGGAAAGCAAGTGCAGCCGTCCGTGGGAACCGTCTTTCCAGCCGTGTGTTTTACCGAGAACTGTGTCAACGTCTCAGGCTGAGTGAGTACCACAGTGCCGCAAGGCACAGCGCTGCTCCCGCGTCCCTGCATCCCCCACCTCCTCACTGGGCCCCGGGATCACCAACCCCTACCCACGGAGGGGCAACACAACAACTTGCTGCTTCATACCATCACTCCCTGGATCCCCACACCGAGCAGCGGTGGTGCTAACAAATCACCACAACCGTGGGTGGCGTCACGGACAATAGACTTTATCCCAACACCCAATCCCCTTTCACTCACGGGCGAGGAGTGCCGCTCGAGAACCCCCGGGATCCGGCCCACCGCTCGAGCCACCACTGAGCAGCAGCAGCCGGACCCGAGCAGAGGGGTGAGCGCGGTGCTGACACCCTCCTCCCCGCCCGCGACACGGCCTCCTAGATAAAGTTAAAAGCAGAACCATAATGGAGCACACATACCTGTAACCTGTATATAGCCGCTTCCATGTTGCAAAAAAGGCAATTGTGGATAGAGACCAGCCCAGGTCCCAGCATGTGGAGCAAGCTCTACACATACCAGGACTATATCAGAACTGACCCTCCCAGTGCCAGACTGCAACCATTGATAAAGGCGGACCAGATCCAAGAATGGTGCTTAATTAGCATTGCCTGTGGAAAGGGGTGAGGTAACTGAATCTGAACAGCTACCAACAGGAGGAATACATTGCAAACCAAAATCAGGCGTGCATGGTATGGTGATGGTCAGTCACCAGAAATTGTAGCATAACTACAGTCATAACAGAGAAAAAGGAGCCAGCACGATCTGAAATTGGCATGCATCATATAAAAAGTGAAAATTCACAGATTTATTACCTGTAACCTGTATATAGCCGCTTCCATGTTGCCGTGACGTTGGCAGGGGTGGCTCAAAGAATTGATCAATTATTTGCTAAAAATCTCATTTATATTACAGTAGAGTTGGAATACATCTGTGAATTTGCACTTTTTATATGATGCATGCCATTTTCAGATCGTGCTGGCTCCCCTCTCTCTCTGTTTGGTTGTAGTTATGCTACAAATGTCTGGTGGCTGGTCACCACCATGCTATGCACGCCTGATCTTGGTTTGCAATATATTCCTCCTGTTGGTAGCTATACACATTCAGTTGCCTCACCCTTTCCACAGGCATTGCTAATTAAGCACCATTCTTGGATCTGATCCGCCTTTATCAATGGTTGCTCTCTGGCACTGGGAGGGTCAGTTCTGATATAGTCCTGGTATGTGTAGAGCTTGCTCCACATGCTGGGACCTGGGCTGGCCTCTATCCACATTTGCCTCTTTTGCAACATAGAAGCGGTTATATATACAGGTTACAGGTATGTGTGCTCCATTATGGTTCTGCTTTTAACTTTATCTAGGAGGCCGCATGGCACATGAAATACAGAATATAGAGTAGGACCCCCCTATTGAGATTTGCCGTGACGTTGGCAGGGGTGGCTCAAAGAATTGATCAATTATTTGCTAAAAATCTCATTTATATTACAGTAGAGTTGGAATAAATCTGTGAATTTGCACTTTTTATATGATGCATGCCATTTTCAGATCGTGCTGGCTCCCCTCTCTCTCTATTATTATACTGTGTACAGTAGAGCTGTGGGGCTATGATTGTGCAAATAGGGTCTCTGTGCGCACATCATACCGAGTATAGTGAGCATTATATGGATGGCTTTGAGGGTATTATCATGTGTTTGAACTATAGTAAAGTTGTAGAAAAATATTAAAATGTAGTTGCAAGGTAAAGAATAATTCTATCCATTTATTATCCTCTATCTGTCTGTATCTATTTATCTCTCTATTAGAGATGAGTGAAACTGCTAGAATTCAATTAGCCAGATTCACTCAAATTCGGCTAGGATATTCGATTTGCGGTAAATGTATTAAATGCAAATTAAATTACTGGCAAAATCTTATTTTTCTTTGAGGTCTCTCCAAAACAGAGCATAATGAACAGGTTAAAAATTAAAAATATATATTATACTCATCTTGCCCCTATCCTTTCTCTCCTCAGTCCTCTGCTGGCTTGCTTAGTCCCTTTACTTACTCCCATGTGAGTGCAGTCTTCAGAGCCTCCAGTGCTCACAAGGACTCAAATTATGTCCTATTTTCCGTTGACCAGTGGTGTCATGGTATCATGGTGTCTCTTGTTGCCTAAGGAGCATCAAATCGTAAAAATGTGGGATCTGGACAATTCCATTTTTTTTTTTTACTAAAATCAAAGCGGAAAGGTTAAAAACAAAACAATTTCCAAATAGTGTATGGTATTATAGGTAGATAATTCCACTATCTTTTTCCTTCCTGACTGATTCTCCTCTAGTTTTGCAGTTTGCATGAGTCCTTGCCATTACTGCAACCATAAAGTGATACCTGCAGCCCATTCAGTTTGCACAGGTTGTCCAGTGCCTATAGGAGGGCGAGAAGATTTGTCATGTCTCCCAGCACAGTTGCAAGTGCATGGAGCAGATACCAGGACACAGACTGTGAAACATGGAGAGCCAAATAGGACTGTAGAAGAACATCAACAAAGCATCAGGACTGGTATCTGCTCCTTTGTTTAAGAAGAAACAGAAAAACTGGTGGAGCATGTTATTGCCAAGGCTGCCAGAAAAAAGACTCTGTGTTGCCCAGGGAATGAGGTACTCAGTCCGGGGTGGTGTATAACTGGGGAATGTCACTTTGGTGGCCGTTGCCTGGTCCCGTGCCCTGGGTGCTTTTTTTTTATGGGGAGTATTTAAAGGGGAGATTAAAGTCATTGGTGAGACGGCACCTGTGGGTTGCGGTTAATATGGGGGAATCGCCTCTGAGTTGGTTACCCGTAGGGCTAGTGCTAATGGCAGCTATGGTGGTAGGCCCTCCGTAGGCAGAGCTGAGCACGGGGAGATGTATGATGGAGACTTTCGCCGTTAAGAAGGGAGGCCACACCGAGGGGTTGTAGTTAACAGTCTCTACTCACTCTTGACCCTCGGACGGCTGGTTCAGGTCCCTGTAGTTCCAGTGCCAGTTTGATGACTCGGTTGCTCTGTCCCCGGCACCCTCAATATGGTTGGGTCCCTGTAGCTTGGAGCGTTTTTTTGGTATTCCAATAAAAACTCCACCATTCAGTAAGGTTAGATTCTCGCACATAATGTGTTCTCCACTGCACGCTGTTACCTATTAGCTATAATGGTCTTCATTGTTTCTTCTGGCGATCACGATTTGTTCTCTCTGTTGTGGTCCGTATGTATTTTGTTTTCTTTATCCACTTATGCAAAGTGCGGTGACTGAGTTAACATGAATATACACTGCTCAAAAAATTAAAAGGGAGCACTTAACCAACCGAATATAACTCCAAGTTAATCAAACTTCTGTGAAATCAAACTGTCCACTTAGGAAACAATTTCGGATGATGGGAGAAAAGCAGGTTAAATACCGCGCCGAACCACAGGAATCAGGATGAAAAAGTAATTCTCTTTTCTTTATTTTCACAGGTCTACGCGTTTCAAGGACATATCCGTCCTCTTCCTCAGGACAAATGCAGAGAACACTATAGCCTATGTCCTTGAAACGCGTAGACCTGTGAAAATAAAGAAAAGAGAATTACTTTTTCATCCTGATTCCTGTGGTTCGGCGCGGTATTTAACCTGCTTTTCTCCCATCATCCGAAATTACTCTACTTCTGCGGGACTGCTGCCTTCCACGTTTGTTTCATGCTGCTAAAGGAGTTGTGACTGACACAACCCCATCAGGTGAGTGCTTCTAATGCACATTCACTTTTCCATCTGTTATACCGGATAAGACCCTATTTGCGCCTTTTTCCCACAGTTTATTTCACTTAGGAAACAAACACTGATTGACAATCAATGTCACATGCTGTTGGGTAAATGGAATAGACGTTAGATGGAAATTATTGGCAATTATCAAGACACACTCAATAAAGGAGTTCTTCTGCAGGTGGGGACAACAGACCACATCTCAGTACCAATGCTTTCTGGCTGATGTTTTTGTCCCTTTTGAATGTTGGTTGTGCGCTCACACTCTTGGTAGCATGAGACGGACTCTAGAACCCACACAAGTGGCACAGGGAGTGCAGCTCATCCAGGATGGCACATCAATGAGAGCTGTGGCAAGAAGGTTTGCGGTGTCTGTCAGCGTAGTGTCCAGAGGATGGAGGCGCTACCAGGACACAGGCCAGTACACCAGGAGACGTGGAGGGGGCCGTAGGAGGGCAACAACCCAGCAGCAGGACCGCTACCTCCGCCTTTGTGCAAGGAGGGACAGGAGGAGCACTGCCAGAGCCCTGCAAAATGACCTCCAGCAGGCCACAAATGTGCATGTGTCTGCACAAACTGTTAGAAACCGACTCCATGAGAATGGCATGAGGGCCCGACGTCCACAGATGGGGGTTGTGCTCACAGCCCAACTTTGTGCAGGACACTTGGCATTTCCCACAGAACACCAGGATTGGCAAATTTGCCACTGACGCCCTGTGCTCTTCAGAGATGAAAGCAGGTTCACACTGAGCGCATGTGACAGACATGACAGCGTGTGGAGATGCCTTGGAGAGCGATCTGCTGCCTGAAACATCCTTCAGCATGACCGGTTTGGCAGTGGGTCAGCAATGGTGTGAGGTGGCATTTCTTTGGAGGGCCGCACAGCCCTCCATGTGCTCACCAGAGGTAGCCTGACTGCCAAAAGGTACCAAGATGAGATCCTCAGACCCCTCGTGAGAGCATATGCTGGTGCAGTTGGCTCTGAGTTCCTCCTAATGCAGGACAATGCCAGACCTCATGTGGCTGTAGTCTGTCAGCAGTTCCTGCAAGATGAAGGCATTGAAGCTATGGACTGGCCTGCCTATTCCCCAGACCTGAATCTGATTGAGCACATCTGGGACATCATGTCTCGCTCCATCCACCAATGTCATGTTGCACCACAGACTGTCCATGAGTTGGCGGATGCTTTAGTCCAGGTCTGGGAAAAGATACCTCAGGAGACCATCCGCAACCTTATCAGGAGCATGCCCAGGCATTGTAGGGAGGTCATACAGGCAGGTGAAACCCACACACAATACTGAGCCTCATTTTGACTTGTTCTCACTTTCATTTTGTGTCTTCAAATCCAGGCCTCCATTGGTTAAAACATTTCATTTCCATTTATGATTTTTGGTGATTTTGTTGTTAGCACATTCAACTTTGTACAGAACAAAGTATTCATTGAGACTATTTAATTCATTCAGATCTAGGATGTGTTATTTGAGTGTTCCCTTTAATTTTTTGAGCAGTGTATAATGCCCTATGTAACTGACAGTGCAATTGTACACTGTAGTCTCATCTTTAATATGATATGGAATATTTGTTTTTGATTTGATTCACAATTTTGTTGTTGGAAAACGAAGTGTTTTCTCTTTCTCTCTCTCTCTCTATATATACAGTACAGACCAAACGTTTGGACACACCTTCTCATTCAAAGAGTTTTCTTTATTTTCATGACTCTGAAAATTGTACATTCACATTGAAGGCATCAAAACGAAGAATTAAAACATGTGGAATGAAATACTTAAAGTGTGAAACAACTGAAAATATGTCTTATATTCTAGGTTCTTCAAAGTAGCCACCTTTTGCTTTGATTACTGCTTTGCAAAGTCTTGGCATTCTCTTGATGAGCTTCAAGAAGTAGTCACCGGAAATGGTCTTCCAACAGTCTTGAAGGAGTTCCCAGAGATGCTTATCACTTGTTTGCCCTTTTGCCTTCACTCTGTGGTCCAGCCCCAAACCATCTCGATTGGGTTCAGGTCTGGTGACAGTGGAGACCAGGTTATCTGCCGTAGCACCCCATCACTCTCCTTCTTAGTCAAATAGTCCTTACATAGCCTGGAGGTGTGTTTGTGATCATTGTCCTGATGAAAAATAAATGATGGTCCAACTAAACGCAAAACGGATGGAATAGCACGCCGCTGCAAGATGCTGTGGTAGCCATGCTGGTTTAGTATGCCTTCAATTTTGAATAAATCCCCAACAGTGTCACCAGCAAAGCACCCCCACACTATCACACCTCTTCCTCCATGCTTCACGGTGGGAACCAGGCATATAAAGTCCATCCGTTCACCTTTTCTACAAAGTCACGGTGGTTTGATTCAAAGATCTCAAATTTGGACTCATCAGACCAAAGCACAGATTTCCACTGGTCTAATGTCCATTCTTTGCTTGTTGCCTGTCCTTAGCAGTGGTTTCCTAGCAGCTATTTTACCATAAAGGCCTGCTGCACAAAGTCTCCTCTTAATAGTTATCCTAGAGATGAGGTGTGTCCAAACTTTTGGTCTGTACTGTATATAGATAGAGTCTTAAGAAAAAAATTAGTTAAATGGAAAAATATAAATCATAATTATTTAATGAATCCATCTTTTAGCTTTATGCTTCACTTTGGTCACTGCAAAGGAAAAAAATAGAAATAAGAAACCTTTTAGATTTACTATGTAAGATTACATGTTAGTTTATTCTAGGTTGTGTCAAAGTCTCTCAATAAGGGTTCACTGAAAAACATCAGCAATAGACAGATATGAGCTGACCCCTGGATGTTCAGATTCAGCCAGGCTTTTGTTAAGTCTGTTTCAGGACCCAGCCTTGACCTGAACTTATTCCCGGACCCTATACAAGTCAAGGGGGATCTGATCTAACGGGCTTGACTCGCGTAACGAGTATAATGGAAGTCAATGATTGGGCAGTTCGGCTCTTGCCCCAGATACAGCCAGCCATAAACCAAGAATTACCGGGGGAGGAAGGATGGTTTTTCTTTTATTTTTGAACCCTCTATATCAGAAAACGTTGCTTTTCCCCCAGATAACCTATTCAGAGACTGCAAGTGGCTTTCACCGTGCTGAGCACACTCGAGCACACCGATGCTCAATTGAGTGGTTAGCATACAAACAGAACCCTAACTCGGACATTCTATTATATTTATATTTATATATATATATATATATATATATATATATATATATATATATATATATATATATATATAAAAAAAGTGTTCAGGTTTGAGCCCTGGACACCCAGTGTTCGGTATGGACCCCGACCTTTACAGTTCGCTCATCTCTTATCTGCAAAAAGAGCAGTCTTGTGCAGTAGAGATCGCAAATTGACTAGATTGAACCAGTGTACCAGAAACAGAACATAACCTTTATTGGTTTGCTCTTTTGTTATTGTACCCACTTTGACAGGTAAATAGCCATACTACCAAAACCCCTACTCATACTGCCTCTAATCCCAACTAGTAATGACAGCCCAGCATTGCTTTAACATTCAGTTTCTCCCCACAGCCTCCTTGGGCTCCAGTTAGTCCTCCATCACTACTGCCAACCTTCTGACTTTCCACCTAAGTGCCTCTCAAGCCTCTTTTGTAGCCCTGCACTGGACTGATGTCAGCATCAGTGCCACTTCCATTTTTTTTTTTTTTTTTTTTTAAGGGACCTCACCCTTGGCAGTCACTTATTCTCCCCACAGATTCCAGTGAAGATCGGTTCCCCCAACTTCATCCTGTTGGGCTATATATTACACTTTTGAGTTCACCTCATCCATATAACTAGATTTTCCTGGAGTCCCTTTTCAACCCCTGGTACCACAGTAGTTCCTGGATTTATTTTTGTCCTTTACCATTGACCGGTTCAACGTGGACCTTGTTGACTACCTGCGACTTCCAACGGGCACTCCGTATGCGGCTCTAGCACCTTTGTTTTTACTTACTGAAGTTTTTAAATTTAATGTGATAAAAAAATAAAAAGTACTTTTTTTTATCCAAATGTCTTGTTTTTGGTCATATTCTTTAGATATTCTATTTATTTTGTCATTTATCCTTTTTTTATACAATTGTAACATTTTGGTTTACACTCCCTCAAGTGTTGCTTGCCCTTATAGGTTTTTTTACCCTTGCTAGTCCTCCATTTTTCAAGAGCTCTAGTGTTCATTATTTTATTTGATATTACCGAATGTTAAAAACATACCCAAGCAATAAATGTGCAATTTCGTGTCTTCTTTTTGCCTGACATAAATGCTTTTTTCCCCAGTCTGTACTCTTCACAGAGGCAAACACTGGAAGCGTCCGACACAGAACAGACTCTCGTAGCCTTAAACCGAACAATATTTATTTAACATAGTATAGATATTCTGAATGATTCAGAAATTTGTACATCTCTATTTACAATGAATTAAAATATTTATTTTACTCTCTCATAGATATTTACATCTGTTAACAGCAACTAAGTTTCACATTTTCAACAACAGTGAACAGCATTTACCAGCTTCCATTAAGACAGATATAATATAAATAGGTCTGACATGCAGCAATATTGTGATCTTCCACAGTTTTGCATTAATTCTGCACTAAACAGAAAATAGAAAAATACAATGGTCCCGGGAGGCAAGAATAAATGCCACCAATTCAACGCCAAAGGGCCAAAATGTAGCTTACTTGTCACTGTACAAACAGCGGCCTGCAGGAGATTGCAAGTGGAGAAAGCAGCACCTTATCCTTATACACTGATTCATACGGCATGCAAAGGAATGCCAGCGTGAGCGGCTGGGGCACCATTTAACCGTGAAAACCATACATCGGAATAAAAACAGACCAGTAGATATCTACATGGAGCAATGGTAAGGATAAGCTATTGCAGGAACTCTTTGGTAGAGGAGAAAGGCTTTTCATTAGTTGGGTGGTGTGGATATCCAATGGTAAAAGTCGTATGGTATATAGTGCGGTGGTCATTTAAAGCATAATCAATAGATCTGGCCTTATAAACTGGTTGCCATGTACTACAGCGCAGCGCCGTGAAAATCAATGAAGCAGTGCTGTAGTACCAAGCACCCACGGATAAAAGTGGCGCAGTTTTTAGAAAAGAGTCTTATTCTTTCATACATCTCCTTGAATTCAGTTAAATAAAATTGTTATCAAACTAAACTCTTGGCACAATGTACAAAATAGATTGAAGCAAAAAATTTAGGCCAGTCTTGTTCACATAAGGCAGTTTAAAATCAGATGCTACATGCATTTTCTATCCAAGCCAAGTTTTAAATAAGGGGAATTTTAATAGTTAAAAAAAAAAAGACAAAAAATGTTCAAACACGCATCTAAATTTCTCTGTGTAATCAGCCCTGAAGTCTATAATGCTGACAAAAGTGAGCACAAGTGGATCCCATCCATTTTGCTTTGCCAAAAATCTCTACAGTAGAAAGAAAAACCTTGTAAATACTGCTACTTTCCTTCTAATGGAATCTATATGATAAAGCAAAAAAAAAAAACACAAAAGAAAAACAAAAGACAAAGCATCATTTGGATGTCTTTTATAACTCTCATTCACTTTAAAAGAGGCAGACTCAATCACTTCCCCACTGACCATGAACTTTGATGTTTGGGGAGTGGTGAGTGCCCATAGCAGGACCTCAATTTTATAATCTCATGACATTTGACAGCACATAAATAGGGTGTCCCTGAAATGACCTGTAATACCCTCAACACAAAAAAAATAATAAAAATTACAATCCCTAGCCAGAATGTTTTTAATTTAAATGTTAGATACCTCCTTTGACTCAATCTTCTGATCTTAAAATAAATAATGAATATCATGCAAAATGGTCGTTGTTTTACAGCATTAAATAAAAATCTGAATTGGTAAACTTACGCAAAATTTGTAAAAAATAACCCATTAACAAAAACAAAACTGCTGAGGTACAGTCAGAATGGAGATCCAGGGAAGGCATAGTAAGTGCATTACTGTCAATCGTTGAGGGCGCTGAGCCCACTGCGGCACCATGTTGCAGACGATCATGTTCCTGTACCAGTGAGATGTTCCACAATTCAATATCACAAGTGAACAATTTATTGAAGTGTCATTCAAGTTTGGGATATGGAATAAATATGAGAAGAGTTTGGTGATTGTGTTGTATATAATGTAGCATAAATGAATACATGAAAAGATCCTGAGTTCCTAATAGTATATATAGCATTCGTGGACAAAAATATATCCTAAAACATGAGGGGAAAAAACAAAGAATCTTACAGCTGAAGAAGAAAAAAAGGAAAAAACACAATATAGTACAGTCATAGAATCATTCATAACACAATATGACTTGCCAGTGTTGCATTACAACTACAACATGGGCAACAATGAACAGACATTACAGCAAAAAAGGAAAAAAATAGGAATATTGTAATTTAAGAGGAACCGATCAACTCAAAAAAACATTTATATGCAAATAGCGCTTATGCTGTGCCTTACTGGTGTAGCAGCTACAAGGACAAAATAAAGTTATATTCTCCCTGCAGCTATTTGCTTCCTGTCATCGGGCCGGTGCAACGAGTGGTTACAGTCATCACTCACTATACAGTGACATCTACATTTTGATACTTTGCTCTGCGGTGTATGTAAGTAGCATATGTGCAGAGCAGACCGTCAATTAAAATGCCGGGGAGTGATTACAGTAGTGACGGTAAACGCTCCCTGCACCGCCCCGATGACTGGAAGCAAGCGGCTGCAGAGAGAATAAAACTTCAATTTCTCCCTGTAGTTGCTGCACCAGTAAGGCAGCCAGGAAGGATTTAAAACACCATTTACCTGCAGGTTACCACTATATCTACAGGTAAATTATGTTTCTGGAGGTGACAAATTCTCTTTAATAATAATAAAAAAAAAGTCACTTCTCATTTTTGTATCCAAACTACTGTGCAAAACAATACGCTCCTGTGCATAAATTCTTAGGACTGACGCAGGTGATTCAATGCAAGCATTGAATGTACCAGCAGTATTTCTAATCTTGATGAGAAAATACAAGATTTCTTTATCGCGGGGTCAGATGTGGTATTGTAGTGACTAATAATAGCTGCACAATGCTGGTTTATATAGCCTCAGGTTCAGTGCTGCACTTTTATAGTAAGCTTTTCAATGTATAAGCCAGATGTGTATTGTGATTTTCAGAGAATGAAGCGAAGCAGATTACAAAAAAATCCAAAAACAAAACCAAAAACAAGTGCATAAAAAAGATCTGCAATAGAAAATAATGAGTTTAATCAATGTTATGGTTGTGTAGAGATTATTGATGAGCGAGTACTATGATGCTTGAGTGCTTTGTACTCGAAACGAGCAGGTTGCAAGCTTGGATGGGCTCAGCTACAGAGTATAATGGATATTTATGGGAAACACTAGCATATTTCTGGAAGACTTTGGAAAAAATGCTGAAGTTTCCCATTGATGTCCATTATACTCAGTACTAGAGTCGAGCCCCTGAGTGTGTAGCCTGCTCGTTTCGAGCACAAAGCATTCGAGCATCATAATACTCGCTCATCACTAGTAGAGATGCAATAATGCACATTTATTAAAGATGGACATTTCTTGTACTTTTTAGCTCAGAGAGAAATATTGTTAAAATCAGTTTGCCCTGTTTGGCACCTATTACTGGACAACCTAGAATTAAAGGAGCTGTCCTCTACTTGGACAACACCTTCTCAATCAGCCTGTTTGCACCTGTTAAAATAACAACTCTTACTGTATAGTTCCCTCCATCCGGTGCTGGTGCAGTTACAATGGGGTCAGCACTTCTACTCCTGTGGCTCATGTGACGTTGTTACATCACACAAGCCCTGCAACCAAGCAGCGCTGTCTTCAATCTTCCCTACTTCGGACAAATTGAAAATCAACAGCAAGACAGAGCTGTGGCTGGCCGCTCACTTCCTCTTAATGTTTGATTCCTCCAAAGGCGGGGAGAGGGAAGACAGCGCTGCTTGGGTGCAGAGCTTGCGTGATGTCACAATGTCACATGAGCCCCAGGAGTGCAATTGCTGATACAGCTGGAACGGCGACCACATTGAAGACTAGTATAAGCATTGATATTTGAGATGGGCAAATGTGGGGATTGAGAAGGGGTTCCAGGTAGTAGACAGCCCCTTTAAGCTAATCTCAGAAAGGCTTTGCTGCAGTCCGCTGTATTACGCGGGGACAAAAAGCATTGCAGATCACTCTCCAATAACCCCTGCTGTTTAATGGACCTGACTAGGCTAAACTGGGTAATAATCAGGGAGCACTTCCACCGATTAAAAAGGATCACAAGGACAAAAACACCAAAAAAATACAAAACAAAATGTTTGATTACAAAACCATAATGAAATGAAGAACATATGCTTGTTTTCCTATAACGTCCATAGTATAAGCTGCTTTATAAGGCTGCTACAAACACAATTGTAACTGAAATGAAAAAAATCACAACAAAATCAATCCACCTCTGAGATTGGATCTTGTATGACGGAGCACATTACACGGAGACACTGAACACACTCCTACATACAGCTACGTAAAGAGCTTAGTAACCTATGTAATGTTTCTGGATTTATTCACATGTACCAAACCCAAGATACAGCATTTTTCTTATGGTCCAGAGATGAATTCACAATCTTACAGGCTCCATAGATGTGTAAGCACCACCAACTGTAACCCCCTCCCCCACACTACAGGAGCTAATCCAACGCAGTGTTCACACCTGCTTTAAGGAAGCACTTTCCTTGCAGATTTAGCCAAATTTGGCAGAAAAACAATAGAGAAGCATGTAGCACTATTTTGGACCCCATTATGGTGGTCCTTTTGGCTCCTCTGGTGTTTTTATGTGACCGATTCATTACTCCTATGATGGAATGGTAGAATGGAATTCACTAATGTTGATGTGAATGGAGCCTTAGATTGTAGGCCTGTAACCAAACTTTCCAGTTTTTCTCCTATAATGCATGTTTGACTCGACTATAGATCAGGACCAGAAGAATATGAATAATGTCACTATAACATGGCGATAAAATGTGATTATTCCCTTTAAATGTGGGAAGAGCAATGTCCTGACACATTTGGGTATATTCTGCTAGTCTCTAAATTACATAGTCATCGATCCAATCAGAGAAGAGAAAAGAGAATTTGCTACCTGATCATAAGCTGGAAACCCCATCCTAATACACAATACCGGTCTCTACAGAACTGCCCCATTCTAGAACATACGCCACGGTCTCTGCCCAAGCAATAACTGATGACAGCCCGTTTTTGGATTTTGTCTATTTTAGGTAAACTTCAGCAACAAGGATTTTCATGCTTTATTCTGTAGTAACAAAGGGTTTTTCTAGGTGCTTAACATGCTTTATTGTAAAATATGGTAAAGACAATTGGGCATTTGTAGTTAGCAAAGCACCATATAGAGGGAGTGCAACGATATGTACAGGCTGCCACACATCAGCTCCTGTTATGCTAGGTTCGGATTTTACAAAACAGACTTCATACATTATTCAACATATTTTACACCAGATGAGGCTGGTGTACTTACTTTGAAAATCCATATCAGATATTCTCCATAACCTATTCATCCCTCTGGACTCCAAAACAGCTCATTTTAATGCCAAGTAGGAAAACGTTCAATAAGAATTATACAGCCATGCTCACACGGCGTTCCTTTCTTCAAATCAAGCACACCAGTCCTATCAGCTCCAAGAGGTTTAATAATGTGTGCAGTTAAAATTGTGAACTGTGGTGGCGAATCTGCCACAAGAATATTGGGCCTTATTCATCAATACTGTTTAGTAAAAAAAAAAACTAAAAAAAAAAACTAATTGTATTGCTCATAGCAACACATGAGAGCTTCGTTTTCACTGCATAAACTCAGGAAAAAAATGAATGAGGTGCATTAGTTAGTTAATATGGGCAGACAAGATCAATTTTTAGGTTTCTTTGTATAAATTAGGTTTAAGGTCATACCATAATAATGTGTGACACAGGTACAGTATATTTTACATGTGTCCTGTGACCTATCACAACAAAGCGCAGCAGCCCAGCACAAGAAGATCTCAGCAATCACCGGGCAGCATCCAGCACAGCTGAAGCAGATCTCAGCAGATGATCACCGAGAAGCTTCCATGACAGCACAAGAAGATCTCAGGAATCACAGAGCAGCATCCAGCAGAGCACAAGAAGACCTCAGCAGACAATCACCATGAAGCATCCAGCACAGCACAAGAAGATCTCAGCAGATGATCACCGAGAAGCTTCCATGACAGCACAAGAAGATCTCAGCAGATGCTCACCGAACAGCATCCAGCACAGCACAAAAAGATCTCAGCAGACAATCATAGAGCAGCATCGAGCACAGCATAAGAAGATTTCAGCAGACGGTCACTGAGCAGTATCCAGCAGGCAACTACACTAGATCTCCATGCTCCTATGAAGATCAGTGTGCAGCAGCAATATAGCTGCTTCCTTTAAGAAATAGGAAACATTGGGAAGTTTTGACTTCCTATATTAAATTATATAAAATACTTCTATACCAGCATCATGCATATTGCGGATATAACGTTCAGACAAATCAAAGACCATTTCATATATAAATTCCTTGCATGATGTAATACATGACCATTGTGATGACCATTGTGCCCCATAATAATCAGCAGGAATGTACCTGACCAGAGTTGTGGGTGCCCTACCCATGGATTTCCAGCTGCTAATCAGGAATAATTGAAGCTTTATCTGGATTTCACCATGTTAAACTATCATTGCTGTAAAGACTGTCGCACGTTCACCCATCTACTTCCAGCAGAGCTTAACGTGTGGTAAATACAGTATGTGATATTTGTAATTATACTTAGAAAAATATATATACTTGCTTATTTTACATAAATTCTCTTTAAATAATAGATAGAATAATTTAATCTATCAAAATTAATTAGTGAAGGCAATTGTTTCTTCTGCGTACGTCCAGAATCTCGGCTACATACGTCCATACTGTTATCATATCTCACGATTCAAGTCAGCGCAATCCTTGGAAAGATGGAGAGACACTTAAAGTGAAGGCCTATGGATCGCTAACATAACAAAAATATATATATATATATATATATATACCTTTTTTTACAGAATACAGATTGTACATGCAAGAACAGTGACACGGAAATTACTGCACCACGAGCTCAGCTGAATCAACGTTAACCTTGAAGTTGAGCCTCCGGCCTCCGCTGTGTACTCTACAGCTAGAGACACTGCAGATGCGCAGTATATTCTTTTTTATTGCCAGGTCCATAGCAGCAGCCCAGGACACAACTTGCAGCCCACATTACATCCACTTGTTAATACAGTATTACGCCCCCCTTTATGAATGTATTCGGAGGTTATTTAGCAGCTACTTGTCATTTCAAGCTTCATTTGACCGAGAGTTGCAAGTTGGACAGTTGCCATTCTGTTTTATCAAACAAATATGATAAAAAAAAAAAAAAAAAAAATCAGCATGAAATAAAATCACTGTACATAAAAAACACGGCATAAAATGGAAATGTCTGCATTTGCAACAAATAGGCTACAATATCTGGATAACCCACAGAATAAACAGTACAGCTCAGTAACATCTGCACTTGCAAAAAACTTAGTTGCCAAAACAAATGACAGGAGGTGATAGGCTGGCATTAACAGAATCCCTGTAAACATCTAAAAACCAAGGTGCTAGATCTGCCCCTATAGAACCGAATCACGACAGACGATTATTCTCAACAGCACAGTATTCACAGAAGTATAAGCGTACTTACTAAGTCTTGCCATTTAGCATCCCAATACATTCACACCCAGATCAGTGGAAGGGAACCTAATACATACAATGCAGATCTGTCACCAAGTTTCAGGATAAACTATGTACATTATTAAGGGGAATCTGTCCCCCCAAACTATTTATAAGAACATATAGCTCTATCAAAGACAAGTCCATCCTTCAGGCTGGGGCCACACGGGGAATACTGCGATCCCCTCGCATGACAGTGGACTCACGCTGGCAGTACAGAACAGCCGAGTGTCATGCGAGTGTCCCTGCGACTGAGGTCCGTTCATGCGAGCGGACCTCAGCTGCGGGGGCGGGCTGGCACTGAAGTTGGGCGGGCCAGCGCTGCGGAGGGGCGGGCCGATGCTGAGGAGGGGGAGGGATTTATCTCCCTCTCATCTCCGTAGCCAGCTATTGCCATTCTCGCTCTGCACTTGCAGTACACTGGTGTACCGCGAGTGCAGTGCGATTTTCTCTCGCCTCATTGACTTGAATGGGTGCGAGAGAAACAAGACTCACATTACAGTCGCAGCATCCTGCCATTGTTTTCTCGGTCCGATTAGGGCTGAGAAAATAATCGCTCATGTGAGCTGACACACAGGCTAATATTCGTCCGAGTGGAATGTGATTTTTTTATCGCACTCCACTCGCACCATTTTTCTCGCAGTGTGTCTTACATGGACAGTTATTCCTCTGTTATTGAGAAATTAGGGTTTGAGCTAAGATGTAAATGAGGCTGAAGGGCTATTGTAGTTCTGAAATCTCTGTCACTCCAGCTCTATTCCTCACCCAGCGCTGCATCCTCCTGCTTGACTAACAGCCTCTGTGCTGTGTGACCTTCAGCAGAGGAGTCATCAGTTAAGCATGAGGATGCCGAGTGGGGAAATGAGCTGGAGTGACAGAGGCTTCAGATCTACAATTGCCCATCAGCTTTTCAGCCTCATCTGCATATCAACTCAAACACTGATTTCTCAGTAACAGACTGGCCATGTAAAGGTATTGCTCGATTTGTCTTTAAAAGAGCCACATGTGCATATAAATAGTTTGAGGGTGAAATCCTGCAGACGCCCTTTAAATAGAGCTCTTAGATAAGGCTGGTGTACTTACTGTTGAAGTGACTGTATAATCCTTCATGAAAGTATAAACAACTATCCCCTCCCACCTGGAATGACAGACAGCTCATCAGTGTCACACCTCCATGCTTCTGCTTAAGGACAAGGCTACACAGCGATGTGTCGCATGAACAAACACATTTGTAAAATGTATCTGACTTGCTGTATAGCAAGTATTGGAAAGCTGTGATTTTGTTGTAATACAGCCAAAATACAGAGAAGTCGCAGACACATACTCTATGCCAAGTGACTTGCAACCAGTGACAAACATTTTCGACTGTCGCAGTAGGTTACAGGTTGTGTAGCTCTAGTTGAACTCTCACGATGCTCAGTGCAAGCTGCATCAGTCAGACTGTGCGGGCAGAGACTGCACTTAGGAGTTCATCAATGTGTAGCTGGACTCATAAAAAGCTCTTCTGAACACCAGGATTATGCAGATGGTAAGCACTCCAGCCTCATCAGTCCTATGATCTATTGTGAAATCTGATGACTGATCTGCTTTCAAAGGAACCTGTTATGTAAATAAGAAGCTTTTAACCTGCAGACTTGGGGTTAATATTCCAGTTAATTGAGGTCTGAAACTGAGAGCCCCACTGCCGGGAGAAATTAACTTTAATCCTCCTGGCAGCCCCGGGATTTTAAGGGGTATTCCCATCTCCAAGATCCAATACCAATATGTAGTAGGTGTAAAGGGGGCTTTACACGCTACGATATCATTAATGAATTATCGTCTGGGTCACGTTGTTTGTGACGCACGTCCGGCGTCATTAACAATATTGTAGCGTGTAACAGTTATGTGCGACCCAAAACTATCGCAAAAGCGGCAAAAATCATTTGCCACGGAGAGGTCGTCCCAAAGCAAAAAGTCGTTTACCTCTCAGTGATGTTGTTCGTCGCGACGAACATCTCCTTACCTGCCTCCACCGACTATGCGGAAGGAAGGAGGTGGGCGAGATGTTTACGTCCCGCTCATCTCCGCTTCTATTGGACGGCTGCCGTGTGACGTCGCTGTGACGCCGCACGACCCGCCCCCTTAGAAAGGACACGGATCACCGGCCAGAGCGACGTCGCAGGACAGGTAAGTCTGTGTGACGGGGGTAAGCAAGGTTGTGCGCGACGGGCAGCGATATGCCCGTGTCGCACAACCGACGGGGGCGGGTATGATCGCTTGCGATCTCGCTAGCGAGATCGCAGCGTGTAAAGCCCGCTTAAGAATAATAATATTAGCAATTATTTCCAGTTAGAAATGTAGTATAGTTCTCTACATTAGCTATGTTGCTTACCTCATGTGCAGGGCATTGGAGTAGCTTAAGTATCCATGGTTATTACCATGAGCACCTGTCGCTATATAACCATGGATAACCTACCGTAAGTTGCAATGCACTGCGCATAAGGTAAGGGGAAAAAAATAAAAATAAGTTAATATCCCGGCAGTGGGGCTCTCCATGCGGGTGAAGGGCAGCTTCAGAATGCTATTAGCTTGCAGATTAACCCCACCACTGCAGGTTAATAGCATTTTTTTTTTACATGACAGGTTCCCTTTAAGTTTGCTTAAAGTTGTGGGAGTAAAAAACAGCAATGATCAGAACACCCACTACTAACCGTTCCACAGCTAGGTAAGTTTAGGGAAGTCATTACAAGTTACAAAATGAATGAGCATAACAAAGGCAGTGTGGTCAGAAGGATCACCAAAACACAGAACACACTTACACTTTGTACAACAGCAATTTCAGTAGACTGACCTCCCTGGAAAGCTCCATAAGTGGCCATCTGATAAACTACTGTGCAAGGATCTCAGATCTTAATAGTAACAGGGGATAGGGAACAAAGGGGAGCAGCTGAGAAGGCTCTTTGGCCAAAGAAATGAAGCCTGTAGAGTCCTTCATTTACCCGACATTGAACTTGACATCCAACTGCAAACATGAGCAAGTACAGAACATGATTATCCTAAATACACACCAGAATTTCCTTGAAGATTTTCTTTGCCCAGGTTTATGTCCCTGGATGAATCCAAGCCCACAAATGTGGGAAGAAGGGAAGACAAATGTGTTGGGTTATGGAAATGGTGACCATATTTGTAACCAAAATGCGTCCCAAAAGAAAAATTAAAAATATATATATATATAGAATTAAGTCTGGATTTTGTGGTTGATGAAGATCAGATGTTTAGGGAAAATTTCCACAAATTGTCCAAAGGTATGGAAAAAAAAAAGGGTGTAACATTAATCACACTAACACAATGATCAAGTGACCTTTCAAAAGTCCAAATTTTTACAGGAAAAGTCATTGCATCCTATGTCAGAAGGAACAATCCAAGAACTTCATTCTTCTTGGAGAAACGACTCACAGTGATGAAATGGAACCGACTGCTTCGTAATTGCACAACACCCAAAGAAAATCAAAATGTTGCAAAGAAACGCGTTTGCATGGGTAGAACAAAGATTCTAGGGTTAGGCAACGGGGAACAGAAATTTGTATTGCTCTTGCTATAATTTACAGAATTAAACAAACTGAAGGGAAAAATCATTGGAAATGCATTACCTCTTTGTTTTTTTTAATCTGTGCAAATAAGCACAAGAACAGAGGCGGGAACACCCTACACTTGGGAGATCAACTGCATATTGAAACTGGGGGATCTAGACTGTTTGGTCAAAGGGGCTCCAGCAGACAGAAGGTCTTTGCCATCTCCTCCTAATCGGTCCTCTTGTAAGCTTATAGTCGAAAACCGGTTGGTGTTGCAAGCAGAAAGATTAGTAACTCCATCTATTCCTCCGCTTCCACCAGCTTGACTGCCATTTACATAGTCAAAGGATTTACTTGATGAGGTGCTGGAGGTTCGGATGAGACTTAAACTATTTGCTTTTGGCACCACATGGCCTGCTGGGAGGCTCAGGTGCTTCTTCAAGGGCGACAGCTCTATAGCTTCAAGTGACGAATCTGCAGTTGCAGGAGGTTGTTTCCTTGGGGTGGAATCTCTACTTTCAGGAGCTCTTGAATGACTAGGCGTATCTTTTTCTTTAGTGGATCGCACACTTCCTCCTTTCCTTGAACCGCTTCTCTGGGATGTACATGTCGACTGCTTGATGCCAACAGGTTGGCTACTAACAGAGGCGCCAGATGAAAATCCCTCATCTGCATCGTTAAAATTAATGGAGTCCTCTCCAGTCACTGTGCCATCAGGTCCTAAAATACAAGAGAAGTCATTAAAATGTGGAACAACTTCAAATGGCAAAAAATAGCCTTTCTGCATTCCATAATATTATACACACTGGATATTTTTTAATCTGTTTCATAAAAATTGCACTAAAATTATTACAACCAGTACATTAAAGGCAGTGGGAACCTTGGGATAGATAGATAGATATAAAAAACAAACAAAAAAAAAAAAAAGTGTCCTTCATTTGTCTTCGGCAGCTTTTATTTTTCATCGTACATAAAGTGTTCAGTAGCAGTCACATAGGGTTGTGTAAATTCTAGGTCTCCAGCCACTCCGCTCTACCGGAAAGCATCTTCTAAGGCTAGGTTCACATTTCCGTTGTTTTGCATCAGTCACATGCGTTGCTTGACGCATGTGACTGATGCGTTGTACAATGGATGACAAAGAAGAGAATTCATTGTTGGACTCCGTTGTGTGCGGGGGGCGGAGTGCGAGGTGGGTGGAGCCGAGCGGGGCCGTGGCGCTGAGGACGTCAGTGCCGCGGTCTGCATGGCTGGGGACAGGTGTGTGTGTGTGTGTGTGTGTGTGTGTGTGTGTGTGTGTGTTTACACATGTGGAGTGCGGGAGGAGGTGGAGCCAAGCGGGGAAGTGTCGGGCTCCCTGCACACGTAGCCAGGGTAAATATCGGGTAAAAACTAAGCAAAGCACTTTGCTTGGTTACCCGATATTTACCTTGGTTACTAGCGTACACCGCTTAGCGCCGGCTCCTTCCACACGTAACCAGGGTAAATATCGGGTAACTAGGCAAAGCGCATTGCTTGGTAACCCGATGTGTATCCTGGTTACATGTGCAGGGAGCCAGAGAGCATGCGCAGCGAAATCCTACGGATTGCGCTGCTCAAAAAACGTTACAAGCTGCGTTCCTTCCGCCCCGCGGTCAGTTGTTCCACGACTGATCAGTCGGGCGGAGGATGCAATGCAGCATCATGAGTCACAATCCGCCGCTCATACAAGTCTATGGGAACAATGGAATCCGCCAAACGGATTCCGTTGTTCTGGTAAACAGCAGCAGCGGATTGTGACTGATACAATTTAACGGAAGTGTGAACCTAGCCTAAGACAACTTGCAGTTAAATCAAGATCCAAAAGATTCATGAGATGAGAGAGGAGGAGAAAAGGGCTAGACACACAGTTGTCAGGCAGCCAGTATGGCAGATTGCTTGTGAACAGCATTCACGACATGCCGAGGACAAATAGGTGAACATTTTTAATAAAACGTAATTGCAAAAATATTTCATACCCAGTTACTGAAAGGGATGGGGTGATTGAGTTTTTTTGGGTTTTGCCTTTGCCTTTATGTGGTACCAAAAAAACATCCCTTCATGTGTGAACACTGAATGTTAGAGCTCAGATTATCTCCTAGTATCAGATGGCAGACTGGTTGTTGATTTTAATGTATTCTGACCACATATAGTCGTCAAATATAGCAGAAAATACATTTGTAATCACTTAAAATCAAACACAGCTTTGAATTCAAAGGGAACTTGTGACTCGATTCATGCCATCCACAGCTCAGGCAGCCTGAATCTGAGCCAGGTATGCTCTGATGTTTCAGAGAAAAACAGGTTTTGAAAGCACAGAAGGGGACTACAGGGAGAAACTCGACTAGTCCAGTGCCGTCCCGCAACCGGCTTCTCCCTTAATGAATCTGCCCCATTGTTTGAAGAGGAGAGACGTGACTAGTCTCACACCAACCTCGGCTGGCTTCTCCCCACATTGATCCAGGGGGCTGTGCTGTACTAATCAGGTCTCTCCTCCTCAAATTCTGGTGCAAATTTATTAAGTGTACCAGATTACTTGCAATATTTTTGCGGAACTTGGAAGTTGATCAAAAAGATTGCAACTTTTTCCATTTTCATAAAAGCCCCTGTCTGCTCTGCCAATATGGGCAGATCATGTGCGAAAGGGGAGTGGGCATGACTACGCCCGAACATAAAAATCATGAAACTTACACCGAAAAGAGGTGTGCACTACTTGTAAGATGCGCCTAAATTCATTAAAGGCTGTGCATGTCAATGAATTAGGTTCATCTCACGCCAGTGGCTCCATTCATAGAACGCACAAAGTTAATCTTAATGAATGTCAAATGTTTTCTCTATTGATGCATTTCAGTCAGTGTCGGGAATGGCAGTCATGTGACCCTAAGTATCTGATATGCATATTCCTGCCAAAATCCGGTAATAAGGGTGCGGCCTCACTCAATGCAAATGTATTGAGCGATACCAGAAACAGTCTAGTCGGATTCTGCAGGGAGCATGCAAACCGTATACTTGTGGTCACATGACCGCCATTCCCAGCGCTAACACAGGAGAATCCTCTTCGCACGGCGTGCACATAATGTGAGGATTCACAAGTCTGCAGTCACATAGAGAGAATTCAAACTTGTCGATTTAGACAGGACAACCTCTTTAAGCAGGAGGAAGTGATGATGGGTGTAAGATAGAGCTGGAGTGACAGAGGCTTCAGCACTACAATAGCTCTTCAGTGCAATTTGCGTATCAATTGATATCTCAAATTAAAAGGTATTGCTGGACTTGTGACTATACATGAGGAGGTGATGGGGAGGGGGCGAGAATCCTGCTGACGTGGTCCTTCAGCGCAGCTCACTTCTACAACGGGAGATGACCAGGCCTGGTGACATCATGTTTGATGCTGGTTGGCATGCTATAGTGGCAGGTATTGAATACCTGACTTATTAATAATTACCCCTTAAGAAAGGCCGGTCAACTTTCTTTGCTCTTTTTATATAAAAAATCAACAACAAAAAACAGACCAATAAACCTGAAATTTTAGAGCCAAAACAAAAAGATCAAAAAGGGTCATTAATAGCAAGTACATTTTTATGTGTTCACAACCAAAACAAAATTATGTAATAAAGGGATAATAAAAAACTGACTGAATTATAATGAATGCACTGAAGACAATTGGAATGAATGAATGAGTATGCAACCAGACTGGTATGTGTTTCATAAGGACAGAAAGTACTAAGGCAAGGCACATTAAAGATAACATCGTGTACATAATGCACAAGTATAAATCATCCTCACCTACCTGATTTAGCCCTAGGGCCATCATGTCTCTAGGAGATTGAACGTTCGACGAAAGCAGAGACATTAGGTTTATAAGCATACACAAAGCTGAGCGCAGAGTCGGTAAGATTAGGGCCGTTATCGTGCAGCCCCATGCAGATACAGGAATGTATTACACATGCAGCAGCCGTTCTCAAACTTGGCCAATTTTAAAATGTCTGAGCCTTCATGTGCAAATACAAAGCTAATGTGATTAGAGGTGCCATCAGTAAAGACTGCTCCATTCATACACTAACGTAGAGCTAGCTGAAGAGCCGTCATGGCCTCCATCCAACCCATTATAGATATGAGACAGTAAGAATCACCGAGATGGATCATTCACATCCAACCGGCATGAAATATTTAAGGTGAAGACACCAGGCACAGGGAAGAGATTCTAGAGCTTAAAAGAAATCTCCATTATGCTTCAGAGAGAAGCTTACTAACAATGAGCTACATAGAGGACAATGCAAAAGATAATGACTGTCCTCATAAATAGGTAATCCTCCATTAATAACTCACATACATAGTCGACTGAGTGACGTCATATAGTCACCTGGGTATCTTCAGTGTGTTACTGCCACACATACATAATCTACAGGAATAAGAAGCTGATAGTTTCCTATTGTGGAACAGATTCCATAATCCTACAGATTTAGACTCCACAACAAAAAGCAAGATCATGTCCAGGTGCAAGATCATGTCCAGGTGCAAGATCATGTCCAGGTGCAAGATCATGTCCAGGTGCAAGATCATGTCCATTTTAGCACCAAATGCTCAGTCAAGTGATATGGGTAAGTGTGTATATTTGTAATCTTATCCCAAGTTTTCTTCCAGCAGGATAAAAACCAGTGTTGGAAGGAGAAAACTGGAAGAGGACGCGATATCCAAGTGACTGCTAGATGAAGACAGCTGCGAAAGTATGTAAATGCTGAAACGAGGATGACTAACCTGGAGACTGGAATAAGTCACCTAACAGACTACGCAAGTGTAAATATTGATAACCATAGTATTTTTTGTTAGGCTGGTTTCACACTACGTTTATTTAACATCCGTCCATAACGTTTTTTTAGCGGAAAAACGGATCCAGTGCAAATGCGTTTTCATTTCAATGCATTTGCAATGGACTCGCGTTAACATGCGTTCACCTGCGTTTGCGTGCGTTATAGTGAGGATCCAGCGACTTGCAGTTTTTTAACATCTTTCAAAAACGCTACTTGTAGCGTTTTTGAGCTGCGTCCAACTTCTGCAAATTGCTGGATCCTGACTAAACAGCATGCAAACGCATGTGAACGCTGGCGTGCTGATAGACAGGATCCTGCTTGCTCTACTGAGCATGCCCAGAACCAGCCTCCGTGATCAGTCTGTCTCTCTCCCCCTCTCTCTCCTCCCTCTCTCTCTGTCTCTCTCCTCCCTCTCTCTCCCACCTGAGAGCTGCGGACACTCGTAACCAAGGTAAATATCGGGTAACCACTTATCTTAGTTACCCGATGTTTACGTTAGTAACGTGTGCAGGCAGCCGGCTCCTAGCAGCTGCAGACGCTTGTAACCAAAGTAAATACCCGATGTTTACCTTGGTTACAGCCTCGCAGCTGTCAGAAGCCGGCTCCCAGTCTGGCACGTTTAGTTCCCCTCACTCCCGATCACATGACTCCAATGCCCGCCCCTAAACATCCAGTGACAGGATCCTGCAAAGTAAACATGCGTTTGCATGCGTTTTTTGCTGTAAAAGCAGGATCCGCTTTTTCAGCAAAAAAACGTTATGGACGGATGTTAAATAAACGTAGTGTGAAACCAGCCTTAGATGTTCAATGATCCAAAGAAGGGAATTTTGTTTACTTACCGTAAATTCCTTTTCTTCTAGCTCCAATTGGGAGACCCAGACAATTGGGTGTATAGGCTATGCCTCCGGAGGCCGCACAAAGTATTACACTAAAAGTGTAAAGCCCCTCCCCTTCTGCCTATACACCCCCCGTGCTCCCACGGGCTCCTCAGTTTTGGTGCAAAAGCAAGAAGGAGGAAAAAATTATAAACTGGTTTAAAGTAAATTCAATCTGAAGGAATATCGGAGAACTGAAACCATTCAACATGAACAACATGTGTACACTAAAAAACAGGGGCGGGTGCTGGGTCTCCCAATTGGAGCTAGAAGAAAAGGAATTTACGGTAAGTAAACAAAATTCCCTTCTTCTTTGTCGCTCCATTGGGAGACCCAGACAATTGGGACGTCCAAAAGCAGTCCCTGGGTGGGTAAAATAATACCTCGTAATAGAGCCGTAAAACGGCCCCTTCCTACAGGTGGGCAACCGCCGCCTGAAGGACTCGTCTACCTAGGCTGGCATCCGCCGAAGCATAGGTATGCACCTGATAGTGTTTCGTGAAAGTGTGCAGGCTCGACCAGGTAGCCGCCTGACACACCTGCTGAGCCGTAGCCTGGTGCCTCAAAGCCCAGGACGCGCCCACGGCTCTGGTAGAATGGGCCTTCAGCCCTGAGGGAACCGGAAGCCCAGCAGAACAGTAAGCTTCGAGAAACAGTAAGCTTCGAACCCTGGCTCCTTGATCCACCGAGCCAGGGTTGATTTGGAAGCCTGTGACCCTTTACGCTGGCCAGCGACAAGGACAAAGAGTGCATCCGAGCGGCGCAGGGGCGCCGTACGAGAAATGTAGAGTCTGAGTGCTCTCACCAGATCTAACAAGTGCAAATCCTTTTCACATTGGTGAACTGGATGAGGACAAAAAGAGGGTAAGGAGATATCCTGATTGAGATGAAAGGGGGATACCACCTTAGGGAGAAATTCCGGAACCGGACGCAGAACCACCTTGTCCTGGTGAAACACCAGGAAAGGGGCTTTGCACGACAACGCTGCTAGCTCAGACACTCTCCGAAGAGAAGTGACTGCTACTAGGAAAACCACTTTCTGCGAAAGGCGTGAGAGAGAAATATCCCTCATTGGCTCGAATGGTGGTTTCTGAAGAACCATCAGCACCCTGTTCAGATCCCAGGGTTCTAACGGCCGCTTGTAAGGAGGAACGATGTGACAAACTCCCTGCAGGAACGTGCGTACCTGTGGAAGTCTGGCTAGGCGCTTCTGGAAAAACACAGAGAGCGCTGAGACTTGTCCCTTAAGGGAGCCGAGCGACAAACCCTTTTCCAGTCCAGATTGAAGGAAGGACAGAAAAGTGGGCAAGGCAAAAGGCCAGGGAGAAAAACCCTGAGCAGAGCACCACGACAGGAAAATTTTCCACGTCCTGTGGTAGATCTTGGCGGACGTTGGTTTCCTAGCCTGTCTCATAGTGGCAATGACCTCTTGAGATAATCCTGAAGACGCTAGGATCCAGGACTCAATGGCCACACAGTCAGGTTGAGGGCCGCAGAATTCAGATGGAAAAACGGCCCTTGAGACAGCAAGTCTGGTCGGTCTGGTAGTGCCCACGGTTGGCCGACCGTGAGATGCCACAGATCCGGGTACCACGACCTCCTCGGCCAGTCTGGAGCGACGAGGATGACGCGGCGGCAGTCGGCCCTGATCTTGCGTAACACTCTGGGCAACAGTGCCAGCGGAGGAAACACATAAGGGAGCTGAAACTGCGACCAATCCTGAACTAAGGCGTCTGCCGCCATAGCTCTGGGATCTTGAGACCGTGCCATGAACGTCGGTACCTTGTTGTTGTGCCGGGACGCCATGAGGTCGACGTCCGGCACCCCCCATCGGCAACAGATCTCCTGAAACACGTCCGGGTGAAGGGACCATTCCCCTGCGTCCATGCCCTGGCGACTGAGATAATCTGCTTCCCAGTTTTCCACGCCTGGGATGTGAACTGCAGAGATGGTGGAGGCCGTGGCTTCCACCCACATCAAAATCCGCCGGACTTCCTGGAAGGCTTGCCGACTGCGTGTGCCGCCTTGGTGGTTGATGTATGCCACCGCTGTGGAATTGTCCGACTGAATTCGGATCTGCTTGCCTTCCAGCCACTGCTGGAACGCTTTCAGGGCAAGATACACTGCCCGTATTTCCAGAACATTGATCTGAAGTGAGGACTCTTGCTGGGTCCACGTACCCTGAGCCCTGTGGTGGAGAAAAACCGCTCCCCACCCTGACAGACTCGCGTCCGTCGTGACCACCGCCCAGGATGGGGGTAGGAAGGATTTCCCCTTCGATAATGAAGTGGGAAGAAGCCACCACCGAAGGGAAGCTTTGGTCGCCTGAGAGAGGGAGACGTTCCTGTCGAGGGACGTCGGTTTCCTGTCCCATTTGCGTAGGATGTCCCATTGAAGAGGACGCAGGTGAAACTGCGCGAAAGGGACTGCCTCCATTGCTGCCACCATCTTCCCCAGGAAGTGCATGAGGCGCCTCAAGGGGTGTGCCTGACCTTGAAGGAGAGATTGCACCTCTTTCTGTAGTGAACGCTGCTTGACCAGCGGAAGCTTCACTATCGCTGAGAGGGTATGAAACTCCATGCCAAGATATGTCAGCGATTGGGCCGGTGTCAGATTTGACTTTGGAAAATTGATGATCCACCCGAAACTCTGGAGAGTCTCCAGAGTAGCGTCGAGGCTGTGTTGGCATGCCTCTTGAGAGGGTGCCTTGATCAGCAGATCGTCCAAGTAAGGGATCACCGAGTGATCCTGAGAGTGGAGGACCGCTACTACAGTAGCCATAACCTTGGTAAAAACCCGTGGGGCTGTTGCCAGGCCGAACGGCAGTGCCACGAACTGCAGGTGTTCGTCTCCTATGGCGAAGCGCAAGAAGCGCTGGTGCTCTGGAGCAATCGGTACGAGGAGATAAGCATCTTTGATATCGATCGATGCAAGGAAATCTCCTTGGGACATTGAGGCGATGATGGAGCGGAGGGATTCCATCCGGAACCGCCTGGTCTTTACGTGTTTGTTGAGCAGTTTCAGGTCCAGGACAGGACGGAAAGACCCGTCCTTCTTTGGGACCACAAACAGGTTGGAGTAAAAACCGTGACCCTGTTGCTGAAGAGGCACAGGGACCACCACTCCTTCTGCCTTCAGAGTGCCCAGCGCCTGCATAAGAGCCTCGGCTCGCTCGGGAGGCGGGGATGACCTGAAGAATCAAGTCGGGGGACGAGAGGTGAACTCTATCTTGTAACCGTGAGACAGAATGTCTCTCACCCAACGGTCTTTTACCCGTGGCAGCCAGGTGTCGCAAAAGCGGGAGAGCCTGCCACCGACCGAGGATGCGGATTGAGGAGGCCGAAAGTCATGAGGAAGCCGCTTTGGTAGCGGCACCTCCGGTGGTTTTTTTAGGACGTGACTTAGACCGCCATGAATCAGAGTTCCTTTGATCTTTCTGAGGCCTTTTGGACGAGGAGAATTGGGACCTGCCCGCGCCCCGAAAGGACCGAAACCTCGACTGCCCCCTCCTCTGTTGGGGTATGTTCGGTTTGGGCTGGGGTAAGGATGTATCCTTTCCCTTGGATTGTTTGATGATTTCATCCAAACGCTCGCCAAACAATCGGTCGCCAGAAATTGGCAAACTGGTTAAGCGCTTTTTGGAAGCAGAATCTGCCTTCCATACCCGTAGCCACAAGGCCCTGCGGAGTACCACCGAATTGGCGGATGCAACCGCCGTACGGCTCGCAGAGTCCAGGACAGCATTAATAGCGTAAGACGCAAATGCCGACGTCTGAGAGGTTATGGACGCCACCTGCGGCGCGGACGTGCGTGTGGCTGCGTCAATTTGCGCTTGACCTGCTGAGATAGCTTGTAGCGCCCATACGGCTGCGAATGCTGGGGCAAAAGAAGCGCCGATAGCTTCATAGATGGATTTCAACCAGAGCTCCATCTGCCTGTCAGTGGCATCTTTGAGTGAAGCCCCATCTTCCACTGCAAGTATGGATCTAGCCGTCAGTCTGGAGATTGGAGGATCCACCTTGGGACACTGAGTCCAACCTTTGACCACGTCAGGAGGAAAGGGATAACGTGTATCCTTAAGGCGCTTAGAAAAACGCTTATCTGGACAATCATGGTGATTCTGGACTGCCTCTCTGAAATCAGAGTGGTCCAGAAACATACTCTGTGTACGCTTGGGAAACCTGAAACGGAATTTCTCCTGCTGAGAAGCTGACTCCTCCACCGGAGGAGCTGAGGGAGAAATATCCAACATTTGATTGATGGACGCAATAAGATCGTTCACTATGGCGTCCCCGTCCGGAGTATCAAGATTGAGAGCGGCCTCAGGATCAGAATCCTGATCAGCTGTCTCCGCGTCATCAACCAGAGATTCCCCCCTCTGAGACCCTGAACAATATGATGATGTCGAGGGAATTTCCCAGCGAGCTCGCTTAGTCGGTCTGGGGCTGGGGTCTGTGTCAGAGCCCTCAGCCTGGGATCTATGAGACACCCCGGGGGGACATTGTTGGTCCAACTGAGGGGGGCCAGGGAACAATGATTCAACAGTGTCCCTGTGCTGAGATACCGGTCTGGACTGCAAGGCTTCTAGTATCTTAGCCATAGTCTCAGAGAGTTTATCCGTAAAGACTGCAAACTCCGTCCCCGTCACCTGGACAGTGTCAGCAGGTGGTTCCCCCTGGGCCCCCCTTAGCAGAGGCTCCGGCTGAGTAAGTGCCGCAGGGGCCAAGCAGTGTACACAATGAGGGTCAGTGGATCCTGCCGGTAGCGGGGTCGTACATGCGGCGCAGGCAGCATAGTAAGCCTGTGTTTTGGCACCCCTGCCTTTTGTGGGCGCCATGCTATTGTCTTCCCTGAGCAACACAATAGGGTATATAGCCAGAAATCAACTGTGCACCATACAGTGTAAAGTATATACCATAAACATATAATTTATAATTACACTTCTGCACAATGGGGCTAGCACCACAGGTGCTGCTTACCACCCGCTTAAAGCGGTTGTGAGGCCACCAGAATCCCTGCCTGGGTCTCCCAGAATTTGTCCCCCTCTGCAGCGTCCGAGGAGCTGACAGGAATGGCTGCCGGCGTCCTGAGGAGAGGAGGGAGCCGTGGGCGTGACCCAGAAAGTGCGGGAACTGGTGCCCCACTGTGCACAGTGAGGGGGGTGGAGTATGCAAAGCATGCTCCAGCCCTCATTGCTGCTCGTCCTGTACAGCGTCCCGCCCTTCCCCTGCCTGTCAGGGCTGGGGGTGGGAGGAAAAAAGACTAGGCCGCAAAAGCCGGGGACTCGAGTAATAAGCGCGGCCGCCGTATAAGCGCGGCCGGCGCGGAAGTCCCCGGCGCACTACAAGTCCCAGCCGCGCCGCAGTGTTAACCATGGCAGCGGCGGTCAGCGCGGTAGTCCCCATACACAAACACACTCAGCGACGCTGCAGTGTGTAATGGCACATTTAACCCGGTCAGCGCCGCGGTCCCCGGTGCACTAGCACACCCAGCAATGCTGGAGTGTTGCTGTGCGCGGTCCCCACGGGGACACAGAGTACCTCCAAGTAGCAGGGCCATGTCCCTGAACGATACCCGGCTCCTATCCAGCAGGCTCCTCAGGAGTTGTGGATGAAGCACGGTCTCAGTGCCTGGAGACCGATAGGATTCCACTTCACCCAGAGCCCTAAGGGGGATGGGGAAGGAAAACAGCATGTGGGCTCCAGCCTCCGTACCCGCAATGGATACCTCAACCTTAACAACACCGCCGACAAGAGTGGGGTGAGAAGGGAGCATGCTGGGGGCCCTATATGGGCCCACTTTTCTTCCATCCGACATAGTCAGCAGCTGCTGCTGACCAATCTGTGGAGCTGTGCGTGCATGTCTGCCTCCTTCGCACAAAGCATAAAAACTGAGGAGCCCGTGGGAGCACGGGGGGTGTATAGGCAGAAGGGGAGGGGCTTTACACTTTTAGTGTAATACTTTGTGCGGCCTCCGGAGGCATAGCCTATACACCCAATTGTCTGGGTCTCCCAATGGAGCGACAAAGAAATACAGGATTCTGCTCTCTTTCACTCAGAAGATAGCGGCACTCACCATTCCTTTCTCATTTATCCATACCAAAATGTGGATACGGATAGAAACAGGCTACAAATGTTTTGCACCCTGTGGTGCTTCATCCAGGCCGCAAGACATAAAATGGCTGTATCTGTATCCTATTTCCGGAATGGATGAATTGATTGATGGTGAGTGCCATCATTTTATCTTCTGCCTGGACATATGAATTCTGCGATCTCCATATTGCTGAGCAACAAAATGGGTTGAATTGGATGAATGATGCATTGCCCAGATATAGTATTTTGAATAGTAGAATATTCTCAAAATAAAAATACCAATGTAGCTTACAGTGCCAATTTCTTTTCTTGATTTGATACATATTTTCTCGTTTTATTGATGCTGTTTTCTTCCCTTTGCAAAAAAGTCACATTTCTATAGTTAAAATGGCAATCTTTGAGAAGGCCTGTCTGTGCATCTCATATCATAACAATCTGTAGAATTGTATGATGGAAAAAGATCAAGTCAATGTCCAGAAAAAATAGGTGCACATACGGATGTACGGACAAGTAAAACTATTCTGCTTTTCCATGGCTGGAATATCATAACTCCCACCCGTTCTCCTACACTAGGAGCCTAACGATTATCTGATTCAATAACTAGGGTCATGAAGTGGGGGAAGACGGTGGTTTAAGGGTTAGCAAACCATTTATAACATCAAATATTCCTGTTTAGTTCTGTTACCTGATCTGTATACAATACCCATCTGTTCACCCACTTAGCCATCCATTCTTTCATACCATGCATAAAAACATCCTAAAAATAAAAAAAGATTAATCGCCCCCAATTGGTGTTTAACAGCTTTTTGTGTACTCTGTAAATTAAAACCAAGGAAAAGCCAAGTGCCAATCCTCCGTGAGCAGTTTGCAGCCATGCACATGGGGTCAGATAGGTTTACATGCTCCATTAAACCGATGCCAGGACTTGGGAAGTCTCATTTCAACAGTGACCGATGTGCTCCCAGTTTTTGTATGGCTATTCAGGGCTATGGTGTGGCCTTCTTGTTTGTGACCATTACAACACTTATAAGACTGTCAGAAATGTTGTTATATGCTTTGAATTTTTTTTTAATCTATGAAGACTATAAAATGTTCATAGACAATAGAAGCCGGTTGTATGTCCCCATCATTAGCTACCCTCCCTTACAGCTAGAGGCGAGGCTCATTGGCTTCCACTCTATAAAGTATTTCTGGTAGGATGACCTTATTAATGTTGCTTTTCCTTGCTGCAAGCAAAGTAATTATGTAACGGGAACAAACACAAAGCTGCAGTCAATCTTCCCTGAATACAATAAGTGCAGTGTCATTGTCTGAACGGTATCCGTGTAAACGTGTGATGTTCTATTTTGTTTCTACAGTTTTAGCTAATGGTTTTTATAGCTGAAATGTAGCAGCTATGGGTAGAAAATACTTGTGTTTCGCCTAATGTTCTGCACTGGGGCACAGTAAATGCACAATCTCCGAGTGAAGATTAAGGGGGTTTTCTACATCACCAAAGGGAAGGGAATATAACTAGGACCTCCGAACCCCTTTCACCTGACTTCTTAGTCCACTGATTGTCTGCAGGGTCAGGCAACTGATGGACAGGAGGTCATCACTTCTGGCACCGGCAGTGATCACTGGAGCTGTAGAGCTGGAGTGGTGGAGTTTATGAGGGTAAGAAACGCCTTTTTTTCTTATAAAGATCCTTTTTCACTGACCAATTATCAAAAGTAGTGGAAAACCCATTTAAAAAGCAGTTTATCAAATATCCTATATGGTTCTAGATGTTTTTTTATCCGAATTTTTAAAGATGTTTCTTCTAAGTGGAGCTGGTAACTTAGATCATTGTGAGAGAGCTAAAAGGGACAGAAAATGTATACAACAGAGCTATAATACCATATGACCGAGAAATGCGATGAAGGCAAAAATACAAAAACTGGGCAGCCACAAAGGAAACAAACTGAAATGAGTTCACCAGCAGAGATCCCATTCCTTAGGGTTATTGCTGAATGTATATCATAGCCATGCTAAGCATGTCCGCAGGGAAAGACTGTTAATTAGAGACCGGGAAGGGCTAATTAACAGAACACCAATACCTGACCTTGAATCAGATCTGGAGAAACTACTGCGTCTTGAGGGAAAATATGAAAGAGGAAGGGGTCCTTTATAGACAGAGAGTAGTGCTTTTCCACAACTCTCTTTTAGATGCCTGTATCCATATCTCTGGCCTACCCTCAGTGGCAGCTTCTGGAAAGATGGTCTCTGGGGCCAGGTACACAAGAACATCCCCTTCGGGAGTGTCCTCTAGGTTTGGAGTGGTGCGCAAGTTCGGGGAGCCCGGATTCGAGTCAGCTGTGAGGTCAAAACCATCTGGGATTCAACACAGGAAGATTTTAGTGTATTTTTGCAGATACCTCTACTTCTTGCAGTTGTATGCTGGTTGTGGCTCCAAAACAACATCAGAATAAACAAGAAGAAGATCTCAAGGTCATTGACATAGTTACCAAAATAAAAATATGAACAGGGTACAACAAGCAAACTAACATACATAATAAAGGGTTTGTCTACTACTGGACAACCCCAACTCAGAACCCATGTAAAATAAAAACAGGGAGCCCTCACCTCATGCTTTCGTGCCACTGTTCCCCGCGATGACGTGTGACATTGGTGGGATATACCGGCTGCAGTCAATGAGTGGCTGATCGTCAGATGGTGCCTGAACCACTTCAATAAGCGGCCATGATCTCTGACAGAATACTGATAAGCTGCAGCTGACGAGCCGCCAATCACTGGCTATAGCCGGCAAGTGGCACAACAAGTCACATCCCTCTCAGTCAGTGCTGACATCACTGGATCGCTGCCACTGCAGGAGGAGACTATATAAAAGTTTTTATTTTAATTTGGGTCCTGAATGTATTAAGCTGGCGATGTCTGATAGTGGACAACCTGTCTAATACAACTCTATACCTTAAAAATCCAATGAACAATGCATGATACATGAGTGAAATGATATACTTATGAAAGTTGGACCTAATAATGCCATGAAGGTCACATTATTGAACATAATACGTATAAACAAGCCGTAGGCCTCAAGCCCACTAGTGTCAGGGTTTGCAGAAAGATGCTTGAGCTTTCTACCGGAACACACATTTTACAGTAAAACAGGTATTTTTGTTAAAGTATTTTGCCAATTTCTAACGGAATCTGTATGTGTATTTGTATTGCATAGAATTAGAATAACTTCAAACAAATGGAGAACACTAATCCTGGTACCGCAGTGCACGGCTCCGGGTACCGCAGCACTATGTGCTCTGGGCTGCTAGGTGTAATTATCCAGAAAGTATGAAACTTTAATAAACATCTGGTAATAAAAACCCCACTACAAGTACAAGTAAGCAATTACTTTACATGCTATAAAAATGTTCAACTTGAACAAAATAGTAGAGAACAACAAAAAGACATGAAAGTGAGAGAATTTACTGATTAAACCAATTCAGTAAAAAACAAAAACAGGCATCAATCAAACCATAACTTTAGAAAACTGTTTGTTCCTCATTAAAAACAATTTGTTTCCCATAGCAGCCAATTACAGCACAGCTCTTATTTCATTTTCCACTCTTGAAAAATTAAAGCTGTGCTCTGATTGGCTGCTATTGGTGAGTAATCAAAAAGGCCCGCCCCCCAGGGGCTTTTTCTTGCCCGATGAAAGTAATTCACAGGTCTCTTCCTAAACAGACCTGCAGGGAGAAATCTGTCACTCAAGAGAAGCGGGCAGGCTGAAGCCACCGGGGGAAGCCCTTCAGATTAGTCTCCCATGCGGTATGATCCTTGGAAGCTTTTAAAGAATGACTGTCTCTGAAAGGCTGCAACGTTCAAATCAAGCCGAAATCTCAAATATGGATCAAATCATGCAGCATGTATCAGTTGTAAGATTCCCTTTAACAGGTATAGAACAACTGTGCTATTTCTGTCCACTGGAGGTGTGTGGTCTTTACTGGAATGAGGAGGTGCTGCAATACCTGACACAGCCGATGGGCAGAAGTGGTGAAGTAAAAACCATACTCTGTGCCTCAGGACGGGATATGAAAGAAGAATGTATATCACATCCAGACTGACCCATATTAAATTGTGAGAATATACATTTTCTTTTAGATAGTCTTGCATTAACAGTGCCTACAAGAGAAATGATTTGCAGCTATAGCGGCTAACTGGCTCTAGAGACCATCATGGCTTGCTAGGTTACCCATGTGATGTTGTCAAGTAGCCATTATACTGGTGGTAATGGGAAATTAACTTGTAATTCATTTTACCTTCATCCAATAAGGGCTGGGGATGACAAAATCTTTCAAAATCAAGAATTCAAAATGGCCTAACCCTTCATACTGCTAAGTATGCAATGTATATATCCATGTATTACTTAGGTACTGCAGTATTATATCATTTGTGCAATAAGCATTTTCAGATTGAGATTGCCACAGGCACAAACGTTATTAGAGCAGTCACGCCAACACAGAGCTAATTAAGATTACTGTGGTTACCTTCTCTCCTCCAACGGTGCCTTCGTATTGAAGCAGTGGTAATGGCCGTTCGAGAGATGCGAGGGACTGTTGGGGTCACTTCAACTTTTAGTACTTTCTGTCCTTGTTGGGAACAGTCAGGGGCATCAAACGGCAGCGAGTTCTTCATTGCATTTGCAACCTAGTTGAGAGAACAAAAAAAAAAAATGTATAAATACACACGGTATATTACCAAAGTGAGTGCACCCCACACTTTATTTTGTAAATATACAACACTGAAGATCTGGCACTTTGATACAATGTAAAGTAATCAGTGTACGGCTTGTATAAGTGTAAATTTGGTGTGCGCTCTAAATAACAACACACAGACATTACTAAACTGCTGGCAACAAAACTGAGTACACCCTAAGTGAAAATGACCAAATTGTGCCCAAAGTGTTAATATTTTGAGTGCCCACCATTATTTTCAAGCAGTGCCTTAACTCTCTTTGGCATGAGTTCACTAGAGCTTCACAGGAGCTGCTGGATCCTCTTCAATCCTTCAGGTCAACATCACAGTGGTGGATGTTGGAGACCTTGCTTTCCTCCACCTCCCGTGTGAAGATGCCCCACAGATACTCCATGTTGTTTAGGTTTGGAAACAAGCCTGGACAGTCCAGCACTTTTACGCTCAGTTTCTTTAGTAAGGCAGTGATCATCTTGGAGGTGTGTTTGGGGTCATTATGTTGGAATACTGTCTGCGGCCCATTTTTTGAAGGGAGGGGATCGTGCTCTGCTTCAGTATGTCACAAGAAATGTTGGCATACATGGTTCCCGCAATTAACTGTAGCTCCCCAAAGCCGGCAGCGCCCATGCAGCCCCAAACCTTGACACTCCCACCACCATGCTTGACTGTAGCCAACACTCACTTGTCTTTGTTCTCCTCACCTGGTTGCCGCTCCACACACGTCACACCATCTGAACCAAATAAGTTTATCGTGGTCTCATTAGACCACAGCACATGGTTCCCGTAATTCATGTCCTCAGTCTGCTTGTCTTCAGCAAACTTTTTGCAGGCTTTTTCGTGCATCAAGAGGCTTTCTTCTGAGACGACAGCCATGCAGACCAATTTGATGCAGTGTGGGCTGTATGGCCTGAGCACTGACAGGCTGACCCCCCCTGTAACCACTGCAGCAATGCTGGCAGCACTCATATGGCTATTATGAAAGAAGACCTCTGGATATGATGCTGCGCACATGCGCTCAACTTCTTTGGTCGACAATGGTGAAGCCTGTTCTGAGTGGAACTTGTCTTGTTAAACCACTGTATGGTCTTGGTCACTGTGCTGCAGCTCAGTTTCAGGGTGATGGCAATCTTCGTATAGCTTGGGCTATATGTGTAGAGCAACAATTCATTTTTTCAGATCCTCAGAGAAAAGTCTTTGCCATGAGGAGTCCATGTTGATCAGTATTACACCAAATTTACCACACCTGCTCCCCATCACACCTGAGACCTCGTAACACTAATGAGTTGCATAACCCTAGGGAGGGAACATAGCTAAGTGGGCACAATTTGGACATTTTCCCTTGGGGGTGTACTCCCTTTTGTTGCCAGAGGTTTAGACAATATAGGCTGTGTGTTGTTAGTTAGAGGGCACAGCAAATTTACACTCTTATATAAGCTGTACACTGACTATTTTACATTATATCAAAAGTGTCATATCCTCAGTGTTGTCCCAAGAAAGGATATACCGTATTTTTTGTTTTATAAGACATACCAAATTATAAGACGCATCCCAAATTTAGAGATTAAAAAAAGGGAAAAAATAATGGGGTCCATCTTACACTCCGGTGTTGTCTTACCGGGGGGGGGCAGCAGTGGTGGTGAAGCAGGGTCACAGGAGACAGAGGTTTTGCTGGCACCCGCGGCTTGTCAGTGGCGTCAGCAGCCGCGGGTCAGTGGCGTCGGCGGGTCTGTGGTGTCGGCGGGTCTGTGGCGTCGGCGGGTCTGTGGCAGCAGCAACAGCGGGTCAGTGATGAAGCAAAAGGAAAAAATAATGGGGTCCATCTTACACTCCGGTGTTGTCTTACCGGAGGGGGGCAGCAGTGGTGGTGAAGCAGGGTCACAGGAGACAGAGGTTTTGCTGGCACCCGCGGCTTGTCAGTGGCGTCAGCAGCCGCGGGTCAGTGGCGTCGGCGGGTCAGTGGCGTCGGCGGGTCAGTGGCGTCGGCGGGTCAGTGGCATCGGCGGGTCAGTGGCATCGGCGGGTCAGCGGCGGCGGGTCAGTGGCGTCGGCGGGTCAGTGGTGATAGCGGGTCAGTGGTGTGAGCGGCGGCGGGTCAGTGGCGTCAGGTCAGTGGCGGCAGCAGCAGCGGGTCAGTGATGAAGCAAGCCAAGAGCTCCATCTGTGCACGCGCTGACTCCCGGCGCCATCATTTGAAACTGGGACCGCGGACACACTGGGACACCTGCATCACAGCCACCCACCCGCACACACAGAGTGGCAGCCAGCAGGTCGCCTGCCCACCCAGAAAGGCAGCCGACATAGACAGGCACACGGCCGCCCGCACGCAGCCACAGGCACCCGGCCGCTGTACAGACAGCCCCCTGGGTAAGCTATATTCAGATTTTAAGATGCACCCCTCATTTTTCTCCCAAATTTTTGGGAGGAAAAGTGCGTCTTATAATCCGAAAAATACGGTAATAAAAACTGTATAAAAAATGTGAGGGATGTACTCACATATCATAACTAAAGAGAGTAATGTGACAGTGTTTTCTACTTGTTATAAAGAGCGGAGGACCTTTTTTCTTCTGCTTAAACAGGATCTGTCATCAAAACAAAAGTGGCCAGTGTTTGCTCTTATTTAATTTCCTCACTCCCCTGAGTGTTCTAGTTTTTGTTTTTAAATCCATCATAGAGATGCAGGGATTTGGGCCTGTATATTTAGTATTGACGTCTCTGGTCTTTACCAACGTGGTGGTGCTTCAATGACTCTCTAGGGGCGTCCTTTTGCTAGTCTGCATTATTACCCTGTGAGCCACGCCTCATTAGTAAACACCATAAACATTTGCACCACAAAAAAAAGGATTTGGAAGAAAAAAAAAAAAAACAAAGAAAGGGGAAACGCAGGGGAGCAGAGGGAATAAAATAAAGAGTAAAAGCTGGCTATTTTTGAGCCCGTGAAAGGTTGTCTTTAAAGAGCGCATACATTAAAAATAAAATACATAAAAGCCCATAGAATCTTAAAACATTTGCAGGACAGACAATAGGTAGAACGGGTCACCTACCAGCAAGGGCTGAGAATAAAGCTCCAGCTGGGCACGATAGATAATGTCATCCAGCACCTCCTGCCCTAGCTCCCACTCTCCATTGTATCTGTTCAAGAGAACAAAAATTTACACTTTGGTTTAACAGATTTAAACAAGCAAAACAAAAAAAAATAAAAAAAATCCCGTCAGCTCTCGAGCATTGCCCGTTTTTAGAAAACACTTGTATATTTTACATGCAAGAAATTGCTCCGTATCCAATCCTACAACCTTGAGTTGTGCCATTTCTGGGTCATACCCATGAACGCAGTTACTGTGGCCGGTCTATACACTGTTTATATAGTCCAATCAGTGATGACATGCATCCTATTAACAATGTATGCTAACACCCAGTGGCAAAATTAAAGCACTACTCCAACGATTTATTTTTTTTCAGCGCTGGAGTGGCGCTTTAATTGTACACCCAGTCATATATTCTCACTTTCCGGCATCTTCACCTTTCACTGATGGCACTCTGGTCCCGTGGTGCCATCTTGTAACTGTAACTTCTGACTGGTTGAAAGTCAGCAGTGACATCACAAGATCCCAATGAAAGTCTATGAGAGCCAGAACGAGGCCAGAAGGATGCTCTCATAGACTTGTATTGAGTTATGACCTGCAGCGCACTGCATAAAACAGTGGAGCAGCCGGCTGGTCACAAATCACCGATATTAACTGGAGCGGTGATGATAGAAGGTGAAGCTGCTAGCAGGTGTGTATATAACAGAGGTGAAAGGACTTAGCTCTAAAGTGCCACTCCAGCAGTGCACACTACAGTGCGGCTTCAATCACTAATTTTCAGAAGGAATAACAGGGGAATTGCACAGTATAGAATTCTAAGAAAAGAGCACAAAATAGAAGTTTGTAATAAAACAAGTTAGGAGAGCTGACAGCTCCCCTTTAATATTGTACCCCATGTATTATTTGTATAAAGGTTGTAATCTTAGATTTCCTCTGCACTATAATGTAGCTGCATGGAGGCCTTTAAGTCTTTGCACATCAACTGTGCTGCTATATCCACTATGTTTCCATAAAAATGCCTATATAGTGTGGTATTACATCAAATAAGTGCACCCCCATTGTAAAGGCAAATACAGTATTGTAGACATATACCAGTCATATACTAAACTAGGACTGCACTTGCATATAGAAAATGGAACTAAATATTCAAAGCAAATATTAATATTTGGAAAGATTCCTCATCCAGCGGCTGTCTCTAATAGTTTCTGACTTTTCTAATAAATCACTGATAAAATAGAGAACTAGTCTAAGAAATCTTAGCAATAAAGTGCGTATAGGAGATGCTTCAATCTAAACATAAATACATCAGATTATATTTCTTATGTAAGGAACACCAATGAGAGGTTCTAAACAACAAGAGATTTAGATCCATATTTAATTTTTGAAAATCCCCCAGTTCACACCTTATTGGTCCTTTGAAAAACAGAATCTACTTTGGATATTAGTGAAGACTTACATGGCATGATAAACCCCAGTGAGCAGCTGGACCATGAAAGCAGGATCCAACACTACACGACCACACAGTTCCTTCCAGCGTTTTTCATGCTGCCTTGGAAAGCCACTCACGCACAATCTGGAGCGAAGAAAAAATAAAATTACTTCTATCTCATTCAATTTTAATGAGATGTTCACATCAACTAAAGTATTTCATCCGGCACCGGGCGAGACAACTGTAGAGCCAGGGATCAAAATCAATACTCCGACCAAAGACAAGTGCTACAGTAATATATTGAAGCAAAGTAATCTCAATGATAGAATAATTTATGATTCATAGGTTTTAAATGCAGATGTCAGACAGTAATATTAAGTGTTATCAGGGGTTTTGTGTATTCACTTGCGGTCAAGTGTTTTGAAACAGTCACAAATTTGGGTTTTCACAAAGTTTGCGGCTACAGTTTTTATTGTTAAACAGCAGCAAGCACCAGACCATAGTGTGATGATTATATTACACAATATAATAGAACCAGGTAATCTGCTTAAAGGGAATCTGTCACCGGATGTTTAGAATACTCACATAGCGGTCGGTGCAGAGCAGACTGGTCAGATGGGCATCTCCGTTCTCCGGGTCCGCGCCTCCTCTTTCGGCCATCTTTGTTCTCCTTCTGAAGCTAGTGTGAAGGATGCGTTCTACATCCATACACAAGCACACAATGACTATGCACTGTAATTAGTAGGTGATTGTTCTTCCTTATCCTTTTTCCTTCCAACTTCTCCATCCCTGTTCCCTTGTTTCCCCAAAAAAAAAACCTTTTCCTTAATTTTTCCACCCCATCCCCCCCCTCCAAGATATTGTTAATCTTTATGCTTCGATCAAATGTTATATTATATGTATTGACAATTCTTACTCAAAAAATCTCAAAAATGTTGTTCAATTCTTTACTTGGCCTAGAAATTAATAAAAATTATTGAAACACAAGCACACATTGAGGTCTTGCCCAGGCGCACTTTGATCTACCCTGAGCAGGGCAGATCAAAGTATTGTAGTGCGCCTGCGTGGGACCTCACTGTCGGCTAGTATAGATGATGTAGAATGCGTCATCCACACTAGCTTCAAAAGGAGGACAAAGATGGCCGAAAGAGGAGGCACGGACCCGGAGAATGGAGACGCCAATCCAACGAGTCTGCTCTGCACCGACAGTTAGGTGAGTATTATAAACATCTGGTGACAGATTCCCTTTAAGCAGATTACCTGGTTCTATTATATTGTTTTATATAAGTGACAGGTTCCCTTAAACTCCTGTGACCGCTCAATAATGGCTGCTGCTGCCTGTGACTGGGGGAAGAACTCCACCAGGATGCTTGAAGAAATAGACAATTAGTTTTTACACTTGAGAAAAATGCCAGTCCGGAGAGGTAACACATTGTGGAATAATAAACACTTTTTTATATTATTGGATCATTGATCTTAATTTCAATTAGAGCAGCCAAAACCATGAATTGTCTTTTTCTGCTTTAAAAGGAGGGTGGTGCTTAAAATCCTTCCATCATTTTCTGTGAACCATGGTTACATCCAAGGAAGCATATGCGGTCATCATTGCTTTTCAGCAAAAGGACTTTACAGGTAAGGACATTGCTGCTTGTAGGATTGACCCAAAAACAAGTTATTGGATCACTAAGAACTGCAAAGATTGTTCAATTTCTGTGAAGACAACTTCAGGGCACCCAAGAAAGTCCAGCAAGTGCTAAAACGGTTGTCTAAAGAGGATTCAGGATTGGTTCAACCCAATGTGTATGCTACGTATGTATGCACAGTGAGGCAAAGGATTTTGGAGACTAGTCTGGTGTCAACAGCAGCAAAGACGCCACTTCTTTTCAAGAAAAATATCAAGAAAAAACTGACATTCTACATGGAACTACAGGGGGAATTTTTTTTTCTCTAATGAAGCCCCGTTCAGACTTTTGGGACATCTGGAAGAACGATTGATCAGAAAAGAGAAGGTGAGCCTTTATAGGAGTCCTGTGTCTTGCCAACAGTAAATCATCCTAAAACCATCAATGTGTTTGGTTGCTTTTCTTCCAAGGGAGTAGACTGACCACAATTTTGCCTAAGGCTATGTGCACACAGTGCGTTTTTCCGCGGCGTTTTTGGCCAAAAACGCAGCGTCAAAAAAACACAGCGTGTGCACATAGCCTAAGAGCACTGCCATAAATAAAGAATGCTATCTAAACACCTTTCAAGGGCAAAGAACAAGAAGAAGATTTTACCACCATGATGGAACACCATGTCATAAAGCAAAAGTGATAATCTGGCTCGGTTAACAAAACAAACATCATCATAAACACTATTTTGCAGCATTCATTTGTTTATCTGCCATTTTTGAATATTGTACACCAAAGCTAATCCTGGATGAAGTTGGCATTATGTTTCTGAGTTGTGCACATGGAGAGAGCTCAAGCTCCAAGGCAAGGTAAAATGCACAAATGGTCCCAGCACTCGCTTTACTTGCACAATGTTCTTTACAATGGTCATTATGGTAAAGACATGGAATATATACAAAAAAAACGCATTTCGGCTTGTCGTAAGGCTTTTTCCAAATAATACACTATTGTGCATGCTGTTGCAAAATATAGCAGTTAAAGCACCATTCCAGCGTTTTTTTTTTCCCCCAGCACTGCAGTGATTCTTTAACTGCAAGCCCCATGCCCCCGGTATTAGGCCCTGTGCGCACACTGCATTTTTTGCCGCAGCATAGCCGAGGTTTTTGCTGCAGAAATGCTGCAGAAAATGTTCATAACCTTTCTGAAATCCTTCCCCAGCAAAACCTATGGGAAATAAAATGCTGTGCACACTGCGTTTTTTTACCTACAGATTTTTGCTGCAGAATTTCTGCAGCAAAAAGAATGAGCATGTCACTTAATTTCCACAGGCACCTGCAATTTTTGCCATAGATAAATGGTATAAAAACGCAGGGACCAACCCACGGCACAACAGCGGTAAACTGCGGGTGCGTTATTACCGCGTTTTTTGCCGCGGGTGCGATATTCTGCCAGAGGGTATGGATTTTTCTTAAGAAAAGGTTATTTCCAAGTGCGCACAGGGCCTTACACTCACCTACTGTTGTCTTCATCCTTTTTCGGCGCCGCTCTGGTCCCACATTGCTATCTTGTGCCTGTAATTTCTGACTGGCCAGAAGCCAGACGTTACGTTACAAGCTCTCAATACAAGTCTATGAGAGACAGAAAAAAAAGCCAGAACTAGCCTCGCATAGACGTGCATTGAGTTGAGACCTCTGGTGTGCTGCATGAAACACTGGAGCTGCTGGTAGGTCACACATTGGTGGAGACTGACCGGAAGGATGCTGGAAAAAGATGAAGATGGCGGCAGGTGAGTAGAAGACCGGGGGCAGGGAACTTACATTTAAAGCGCCCCTCTGGTGCTTTAAAGGCTTGGGAGAGGCCAAAACAAGTGCTTTGTATGAAATACATCTTTATAACAAAGACTTAAACATTGAGAAAGTAAAGTGAGTGATGGGACTAGATGTCCATTCTATACATCAAAACGTGGTGGTTCAGTGGTTAGCATTGTGGAATTGTAGTGTTCGGGTCCCGAGCTACAATCCCAAGATTTGCTAGGAGTCTGTATGTTCTCCCAGTGTCTGCATGGGTTTCCTACACGTGCTTCAGATTCCTCTAACACTCAAAAGACATGCTTCTAGAAAATTCCCAAAGGGGACAATGATGATACCAGGAAAAGTTATGCCACCATATAAGTGAGTAATATAGATAAAGCCGGAAAAAGTGCTGAAGAAAGAAGCATGTGTCTATAGCGTCTGTGTTACTGAATTTTTTTTTCTTTTGTTATGGCTAGTCACTAGTGATAAGTGAGCACTACCATGCTCAAGTGCTCAATACTCGCAACAAGTATATGGATACTTGGATGGGCGCAACTTGTGTACCGAGTATAATGGAAGTCAATGGAGAAAGCGAGTATTTTTCCGAGAGAGCTCAGGACTGCAGTGCCCCCCTGGTCTCAGAGCCGCAGAGCCCCCCGGTCTTAGTATCGCTTAAGGTGCCAGTTGTTGGACCTCCAGCAATGTTTCCCTTATTACTTGGATAGGTAATTTTAATCATATGAGTATACCCTTTCAATACTAACCAGATTACGACTTGCTTTCTTATAATTTCAGTTTTTATTCACCTTCTGAACTCCATTTGCAGATTAGTCTCATTAGACAGACTTTTTAACCATTTATTTTCCTTACCTTGAGCCCATCCTGCATAGTGACTGGTATGAAGAAGGCGGCATATACACAATTGCAGAATTGTAGCACAACATAAGAAAACTAAGTACTTCAAACCTGTAAAAGAGTAAAGTCCTGCAATGAATAACAACCACCACAAAAAAAAAAAAAAAGTTAACATACATTAAGTTCACTGTCAAAATCCGCTTTACCTGTTCTGCGCTGTAAAAGTTTCTCTCTGGGGGTGAAGATCGCTATAAACCACTCTGATGAGATCGTGCTGACTCAAAGCCCCCTCTGTCAGAGCCATGGACCCTAAGGATGACGGCTAATGCCGCAAATGGGGAGAAATAAATTGCAAAATAAATTAGAGTTCCAACCTCATTTTTCTTGGGAAACTCCATTATCAGTGAGGCATAATACAATCTGGGCGACTCTGACTTGGTGGCTAGTACCGGCTGTCTTGCTGCAATGAGGTTCTGGGTCTTGGCTTTATCCAGAGCAAACAAATTGCTGCAAATACAATTGTGACGGTTCCATTTATCTGAATGTGGTCTGCAGAAATCTATTCTTCAGAAACAACCTCATTCAGATGTGTGGAATTCATTCAAGATGCAAGAAAAACATCTGCCACATATGAGCATACGCCAAAACCCATGTCAAATAAAAGGTTTTTGTTTTTTCCCCTAGACCATTGCAACTTACAAGCTGAGAATGAATAAGAGGTGCATGGGAACAACAGAGAACTAAGACATATCAAACAGAGGGGCAGGGGATGGGGGGATTAAAGCTACACTGGCCTGCCAACAGATTGGTGGACACATGCAAAGACAGGCCGATCAAGCAAATAGGAGACTGCTGCATATGAGAAATGTATGTGTTTCATGTAGTTCTAGCAGCTGACACCTGTTCACACTTATTACGTTTTATTTGGGGATGCAGTTGTTTTTTTGTTGTTTTTTTTTTCCAAGTATCTGTTGGAGGTATGAAGAGCCTCCAATTCTGACTGCGCTCTCCTCCCATAGGCCGCAAGGTGTTTTTAATTAGTGCCAGATCCTACCTGCCCATATATTTGTAGACTTAAGGCCGCTTTACACGCTGCGACATCGCTAGCATCAGCTAGCGATGTCGCGTGCGATAGCACCCGCCCCCGTCGGTAGCACGATATGTGGTGATCGCTGCCGTAGCGAACATTATCGCTACAACAGCGTGACACGCACATACCTGCCCTGCGACATCGCTGTGACCGGCAGACCTCCTCCTTTCTAAGGGGGCGGTTCGTTCGGCGTCACAGCGACGTCACAGCAGCGTCACTGAACCGCCGCCCATTAGAAAAGGAGGGGAGGAGATAAGCGGCCGGAACATGCCGCCCACCTCCTTCCTCCCTCCTTTTCCGGTGGACGCAGGTAAGGAGATGTTCGTCGTTCCTGCGGCGTCACACATAGCGATGTGTGATGCCACAGAAACAACAAACAACATCGTTACTGCAGCAACGATAATTGGGAAGAGGGGGATGTCACCGATTAGCGATTTTTACCATTTTTGCAACGATTCAAAATCGCTCATAGGTGTCACACGCAACGACATCGTTAAAGTGGCCGGATGTGCGACACAAATTCCGTGACCCCAACGAGATCACTTTAGCAATGTCGCAGCATGTAAAGCACCCTTAGTCCAGAAGAGGCATGAAAATAGGAGAGAGTCCCATTAAAGAAATGTCACCTTTCCGTGGTGATGGGCGCACATGAATTGGCCAATTTATGCGTTAAGTACCTTCATTTTCTAAGTAGCGTATTTTTTTAGATTATAAAACGCACGTTTCCTCCCAAAAATTTGGAAGGAAAATGGAGGGTAGGGCTTATAATTCGGCTGTATCTTTCCTGGGGGTAGGGGAGTGTGGTGGCGCAGGGTCAGATGGTGGTGACATGAGTAGAGCAATGCTGTGAGTGTTCCGGCGATGCAGGAGCCATACCCAGTGATTTAAGTATATGTCGGTTTTGTGGGCTTCAAAAACAAAAATGTCACCCGGAGTCAGGGCGTCCACAGATTGAACTCCAGGTTCAAAGACGAGCCGAGAGCTCACCTGCACACTCACCGCCTCCAGGCAATTAATCTTCCAGCCGCGGACTTAAGAAAAATGGCGCCCAGAGGTCTTGGCTAATTATTAAATAGAGAGCTCAATCTGCGCACGTATTGACTCCGGGCACCATGTCTTTGAAGCCTGCACCGCCGACATTATGTTACCTACAATCACTGAGGATTGCTCCTGCCTCACAGCGCCCACAGTACAGCCGAGACACCCGCCAAACCTACTCCACTACCACCCCTGCCTCCGGTCTACCACCACTTCTACCCCCCCGTAAGATACAACCGGTTCATAAGATGGACTCCATTTTCACCAAAACTTTTTTTTTTTTTTAACTATTTTTCTCTCTTTAAATTTGGGGTGAGTTTTATAATCCGGTGAGTCTTGAAAAACTAAAAATACAGTATATTCTATATAGCATTAATGCAGTTTAGATTTCATATATTGTATGTTTGTATATATCATAGCGCTTGTATTTTTTTTTGTTTGTGTTTTGTGTAGTTATAGCAGCTGGTACCTGTTCACACTTGCTATTTACTATTTGGAGATGCAGTTTTTTGCACATATGAGCATACTCATAACCATATTAAGTAAAATGTTTGTTTTTTCCAGATCATTGCAAGTTACAAGAGGAGAATCTTTAAAAGATGCATGGGAACAACAGAGAAATAAGACATATCAAACAGAGGAGCAGGGGATGGGGGTGACAAGACTGAAGCTACACTGGTCTGCCAACAGAACGCTGGACACAGGTGCCAAGACAGGCCGATCAAGGAAAAGGAAGATTGGTGCAAGTTAAAAATGGGGCCATTGTAAAAGTCATTTATGTAGTAGATACCAAATTAGAACTGTTCTTTAACTCCCCCTCCTTCTGTATCACTGTCTTGTCCTGTCCGCTCATCGTTATGTCCAAATTTAAGTAACGTGTCCTCTTCAGTGTTGCTGATAGATTATCAAGTTAATCTATATAATATTGTTTGCCAATACTTTGAGTTTTATGTTGTCATTCTGAAATTTTACTTTTTGAAAATTCAATAATGCAGCAAGAACAAATAAAATGGGACCATTGTTTAATGTTTCCGTCCCCTCTTACCTCGTGATATATTGAAGGCTTGGATAATGATGGAATAGTGAAAGATAACACTTTATTGTTTCCATCTTTATCAGCAATTTCCTGTAAATGAGATAAGACATTGCTCAAAGGTGGTTTTATTTATAGCTGTACTAAAAGAGTGCCTGTACTACAGCCGTCCCTCAAGAAACAACGGCCTCAGGTTACAACATGTGGACGTACAAAGAACGGCCTGTTCTGAGGATCAAAATCCGTCATGGAGAGAACGGTAAACTAAAATTTATTGCTTACTGGGAAAAAAGAAACAAAACAAAAAAAACAAAAACAAAAACCACCTACCCCCAAAATCTTTTTTTGCAGATGGTTGCTTAAGGTTTAAATATTCTTTGTCATAGTACAAATACTGCCTATGCATTGCAATGTCAGCGGAGGGTCTGCTGAAGGCCCCCATGTAGTTGCTGATGTGATAAAGTTTTAAAAATGCTAATTTGTATCACCCCTCTTTGTCTCTATTAAAGGGAACCTGTCACCAGATTTGGGGCCTATAAGCTGCGGCCACCACCAGTGGGCTCTTATATACAGCATTCTAACATATAGCGCATAAAAATGACTTTATAATACTCACCTAAATGGTTGGTACGATGCAGATGGGTCAGATGGGTGTCTCTTCTCCGGGTGCGGTGCATCCTCTTTCGGCCATCTTTGTCCTCCTCCTTCTGAAGCTGAGGTGCATGGCGCGTCCTATGTCATGCACACAGGCCGGCATTGAGGTCCCGCACATGCGCACTACAATACTTTGATCTGCCCTGCTCAGGGAAGATCAAAGTGTGCCTCAATGCTGTCCTGTGTGCATGATGTAGGACGTGTCATGCACCCCGGCTTCAGAAGAAGGAGGACGGGCCAAAAGAGGAGGCTCCGCAGCCAGACAACGGAGATACCCATCTGACCCATCTGCACCGCACCGCCCGTTTAGGTGAGTATTATAAAGTGATTTTTACGTTCTACACAGCGGCCTGGGCTCTTATATACAGCATGTTAGAATGTTATATATAAGAGCCCAGTGGTGATGGCCGCAGCTTATAGGCCCCAAATCTGGTGACAGGATCCCTTTAAAACAAACATAAAAAAAAAAACAAAAAAAATCCAGATATTTTGAATTTTTACAAATGCAACAATCACACAAAATGATTTAACCATTACAGTAAGTGTGGTAAAACAAAATTTAAATCAATAACATGAATTGTAACAATTGGCTTTTTTTTGTCACTGCAACTCATCTGAAAAATGTAAAAATTCAATAATATACCCAAAAATGGCATCGAAACATTACAAAAAGAACAAGCCCTCATACAACTACTGAAATAATAACAATAATAATAATAACAAAAATAACAATAATAATAACAACAACAATAATAATAATAATAATAATAAAAAAGTTAAAAGTTTTATGGCAAACCTTATTTAAAAAAAGTTTTTTTGTAAAATTAAAAACCAAAAACACCATATATCTCATATATCCATAATTATGAGAGGAAGAATCATATTTCCACCTCTTTTTTTCTACTGTACAAAAAAAGCTTAATAAAAACCACAAAAACAAAGAAAAGGGGATTTGCATTTTATGTTTGTCATTTTACCACACCTAAATCTTTTTCTTCTTTTCCAGTACATTATATGGTAAAATGAATGGTGTCATTCAAAACTACAACATCATACAACTATGTTAGAAGAAAAAAAAGTAATGCCTTTTTGAAACAGTAGAAAAAAATAAAAAACAAAAGCGCAGAAATGAAAACTGGCTGTGGCGGGAAAGGGCATCGGTCTGGACATTGGCTATACCTTTAGGAAGTGACACAAGAGGGTCAGCCCTCCTCTTTGGATGAGGGATAGTTTGTATAATGTTTCCCAATGAACATTGCCTGGCCGAAAAGTCTCCTAACGCCAGCTAGTATTCTCCGCAAGAAGTACAAACCCTTAAACAATGGTTGAAAAATACTTTCCGTGGGTGGAGAATATTTGCACTGTGCAAAAAAAAAAAAAAAAGACAAAAAAGACTGTTCTTAGTACTTACCAAGTTGTAGATGCCGAGCAGGAGAGCTTCGATGCAGCCATTGCTTTGCCGATCACGGCTAGCTGTTAGACGCAAATAGATGGAAACCAGCTCTGGAAGGAATTGCATGGTAAACCGCTTTAGTCGCACTTCAGAGCTACGGTACAGCTCAAATAGCTGGTGACAGATCGGTTCCAGAAGCTGCAAAAACAGGAGAATAAGGGAAAATAATTAATTGGAAATAAAAAAGCATTGAAAAGTGTTGACATAAGCCAAATCTATTACGTGTATTATTTCCAAGCTAAAAGATAATCCAGAAGAGTGATCATACATCACAGCTGATGGCAAATCCTCACACTTTAAAGGTTAATGAAAATGGTAAGTTTATATTAAAACTTTGAAGAGGTTGTTTTACTAAGGCCTCTGTGAATCACGTACGTGGTCTATCCATTAGTCTATTGTGCTATTCATATGATCGGGGGAGGGGGGTGTAAACTGTGCGGACGCCAGAAAGGAAAAAAAAATAAAATAAAATAAGAAAAGTACATTTTTCATAGGAGTCAAAGATTAAAATGATCCTGCCAGTTTGTGGATGGGTGAAAGTCACAGACAGATTGTCAGCCTGATGTCCACGATGAACAGGGTGATGAATATGAGAAGCTTTGTAATGCATTATTATTTAACAAGTAGAAAGCACGGATGGTAAAAACGGACACTGACCAAACACTGATGAAACTCAGATCCAAAGCACAGATGACATTCGGACTGTTTTTGGCTTAAAGGGAATCTGTCACCATTTTGACCTTTTTAAACTGTTAGTACGGGCATACAGGTTATAAAATGCTGAAATATGTCATACCTTTATGTCCCATATCAGATGCCTTGTTCCTCTTATCAATTTATGTAAATGAGCTCTTTCAGGCTATGGGGCGGATGCTGCCTGGAAGATAACTCCACCTCCAGAGATTATTTTATATAGAAGGGGCTTTACCAGTGTGAGACAAGTAACTGACACAGAACAGGAGAAATGAAATTTGACTTTTTTCAAACACATTTTTAGCAGCTCTCTGAGATCTGCCTCATTGCAATACTGTCTGCCTGTGAAATGGAGACTGAAGCGGAGAGGAACCTGCAGAAGTGTCAGTTATAATCACACACAGCTCTGCAGTGAGAGTAGCCATCACACAGGTAACGCTCCTTTCATTTAAAAAAATCTCTAAAGGCGGAGTTATCTTCCAGGCAGCATCCGCCCCATAGCCTGGAAGGGCTCATTTATAAAAAAAAGAATAAAATATGCTATTTCAACAACAAGGCATATGATATGAGGCAGTCAGGTATGGCTTTTTTAGCATTCTATAACCTGTATGCCCATATTAAGTTTAAAAAGGTCAAAGTGGTGACAGATTCCCTTTAAGTGATAAATCACAGACGTCTGAATGAGATCTAAAAGGTATCTGTGTAGATATGCCCCAATAGAACAAAGAGTCATTATAAAGTATCTGTGTAGATATGCCCCAATAGAACAAAGAGTCATTATAAAGGAGAGGTCCCCATCTCCGTACCCATTAGTCAGATTCTAAAGCTGGGGTCACACTAAACGACAGCGACAACGACGTCGCTGTTACGTCACCATTTTCTGTGACGTAGCAGCGACCTTGTAAGTCGCTGTTATGATCGCTGCTTAGCTGTCAAACACAGCAGCCGAAGCAGCGATCATAACGACGCACATCGCTGTGCTGCAACATGTGCAGAGAGCAGGGAGCCGCGCACACTGAGCGCTGGCTCCCTGCTCTCCTAGCTACAGTACACATCGGGTTAATTACACGATGTGTACTGCAGCTACATGTGCAGAGAGTAGGAGCCGGCGCTGGCAGCGTGAGAGCGGCGGAGGCTGGTAACGAAGGTAAATATCGGGTAACCACCTTGGTTACCCGATGTTTACCTTGGTTACAGCTTACCGCAGCTGCCTGATGCCGGCTCCTGCTCCCTGCTCGCTTCATTTCGTCGCTCTCTCACTGTCACACACAGCGATCTGTGCGTCACAGCGGGAGAGCGACGACCAAAAAATGAAGCTGGACATTCAGCAACGAGCGGCGACCTCACAGCAGGGGTCAGCTCGTTGCTGGATGTCACACACAGCGACGGGACGTCGCTGCAATGTCACAGAAAATGGTGACGTAGCAGCGACGTCGTTGTCACGGTGTGTGACACCACCTTAAGCATCATTGGAGGCTCTCTTTGTACAGATCACACATGGCCATGTATTCACCTGGTGATAACTAACTGCCAGGGGTTTCAGAAGACTATTCTGTAGAAAACCAGGTTTATTAGGCTACATATATTTCAACTTGCCCATTTATTTTGTTTGCTCTGTTTGGAAGAGACAATTCATACCCACGTCAGATCCACTGAATAACTGATGCAAATAGAAGCAGAGATTATACAGTACTAGTTATTATGGGAGTCATTTGGGTTCTGTTTTGTATAAATTTTTAGAATGGAAAAAAAAACATCACAAAGAACTTTTTCTTACATTGTAAAAATTGACCCATTAAAGTAACCGAGACACACGACATAAGGATCAAAGGGGTTCTTGCCTTGTGTTTCCGTGTGAATCAGTTATGTAATGGATGTTTTGCACATTAATTTGTCTGTTCCTCGAAATTAAAATGTGAACTTAGACCAAGTGCACACAGCATTTTAGCACACGTTCAGTGGCTCCATCGGGGCTATAATTATGCAGATGGCATCACAGTGCTCTGTTGTGCATCATTTTCAGCCATATACACAAAGCTGAGACAGGCAGCAAGACATAGCTCTGCTCTCATTGCAGAGTCATTACACGTTCCTCTAACTGCAACATAGATAAATGTGATTACTGACACATCTCAGACAGATACTGTGGGGGAGGGGAAAAACAGCAGAGGTGACCCTGTTTAGAGAGCCAGAGAGCCGATAAAAGGGTTTGTAATGTGACACAGCAAAATTCAGCTGTGCTGCCCTTCCCCCCACACTGACTACTGTCACCTTATCTAAAAGGTGTTAGAAAGAGCTGGGAGTAGACCACAGATGACTCATGTATGAGATGCATGAACAGGGGACCAGGCTGTCACACATCTCATACACTGAGAAAACTGCTCTAAGCTATTATGGGATGCATTCTTTGTCTCCTGTGTGTTGTTGCCTGCTTATGATTGGGCAATGTCATACAGAGGGAAGAAGTTCACGCTCAAGTAAAAACGTCCTGATAACATCCACTTGGCATAATGAAAATTAACTCAAATGTTACCAAATACTTTGATTGCCAATATATCTGTACTTGAGAGGCAACATTAAATAAAATATGAAAAAATACACGCTGACATGGGACAAGTCACTGAACACAGAACATAGCCAGTGAAAATACACAGGGGATCATGGTATATAATTGAGGCAATTACAGTGCCTACAAGTAGTATGCAACCCCCTGCAGATTTAGCAGGTTTGATAAGATGCAAATAAGTTAGAGCCTGCAAACTTCAAACAAGAGCAGGATTTATTAACAGATGCATAAATCTTACAAACCAACAAGTTATGTTGCTCAGTTAAATTTTAATACATTTTCAACATAAAAGTGTGGGTCAATTATTATTCAACCCCTAGGTTTAATATTTTGTGGAATAACCCTTGTTTGCAATTACAGCTAATAATCGTCTTTTATAAGACCTAATCAGGCCGGCACAGGTCTCTGGAGTTATCTTGGCCCACTCCTCCATGCAGATCTTCTCCAAGTTATCTAGGTTCTTTGGGTGTCTCATGTAGACTTTAATCTTGAGCTCGTTCCACAAGTTTTCAATTGGGTTAAGGTCAGGAGACTGACTAGGCCACTGCAACACATTGATTTTTTCCCTCTTGAACCAGGCCTTGGTTTTCTTGGCGTGTGCTTTGGGTTGTTGTCTTGTTGGAAGATGAAATGACGACCCATCTTAAGATCCTTGATGGAGGAGTGGAGGTTCTTGGCCAAAATCTCCAGGTAGGCCATGCTATCCATCTTCCCATGGATGCGGACCAGATGGACAGGCCCCTTGGCTGAGAAACAGCCCCACAGCATGATGCTGCCACCACCATGCTTGTCTGTAGGGATGGTATTCTTGGGGTCGTATGCAGTGCCATCCAGTCTCCAAACGTCACGTGTGTGGTTGGCACCAAAGATCTCGATCTCATCAGACAAGAGAACCTTGAACCAGTCTGTCTCAGAGTCCTCCAAGTGATCATGAGCAAACAAGCCTTGACATGACGCTTTGAAAGTAAAGGTACCTTACGGGCTCGTCTGGAACGGAGACCATTGCGGTGGAGCACGTTACTTATTGTATTGACTGAAACCAATGTCCCCACTGCCATGAGATCTTCCCGGAGCTCCTTCCTTGTTGTCCTTGGGTTAGCCTTGACTCTTCGGACAAGCCTGGCCTCGGTATGGGTGGAAACTTTCAAAGGCTGTCCAGACCGTGGAAGGCTAACAGTAGTTCCATAAGCCTTCCACGTCCGGATGATGCGCCCAACAGTGGAGACAGGTAGGCCCAACTCCTTGGAAAGGGTTTTGTACCCCTTGCCAGCCTTGTGACCCTCCATGATCTTGTCTCTGATGGCCTTGGAATGCTCCTTTGTCTTTCCCATGTTGACCAAGTATGAGAGCTGTTCACAAGTTTGGGGAGGGTCTTAATTAGTCAGAAAAGGCTGGAAAAAGAGATAATTAATCCAAACATGTGAAGCTCATTGTTCTTTGTGCCTGAAATACTTCTTAATACTTTAGGGGAACCAAACAGAATTCTTGTGGTTTGAGGGGTTGAATAATAAATGACCCTCTGAATAAACTTTTCACAATTTAAAAAAAATAAAAAAAATAAAAAAAGAAATAACATTCTTTTTTGCTGCAGTGCATTTCACACTTCCAGGCTGATCTACAGTCCAAATGTCACAATGCCAAGTTAATTCCGACTGTGTAAACCTGCTAAATCTGCAGGGGGTTGAATACTACTTGTAGGCACTGTATATGGAGGGAGGGGTCGGGTATCCGGACTACGCTGGACAGAGAATTATTCCATCCGGATATATTACTGCTATAAAACACTCAAGGGCACGGCTTATCTGTACTGTATGACAAACATCTCACACACCCGTTATCACCACTCAATCTACAGGTGAGCACTTCCAGGCAATTATTATGTTGCCATGTAATGAATCCGCCTGTGAATATAATTACTTATTGCTCTCTGGCTTCATTGATAAAATATCAAAGTCATTTCATTGTCTTTGTTAATGAACCGTGCTCGCCAATTGGCCATCTATACCAGCAGGCAGAATGTGCCATAGTTGACGGCTGCGCGGGCACATTCTGTCATATTCTTGTCTGCTCCGATCAAGTTAGCATTTGATCTGCGAATGTGAGAACATTCTAATTGGAAAGGTTATTTTAAACACTCAACTCGTTAACAACAGGCCATTTCATTCCATTTATCTTTCCACTAAGTAAATTAATTTGAGAGAGGTTACAATAATGGGCTTTGCACCGCTTCAACAGATACGCGATTGCACCCAAAACAACAAGGTGAATCAGGGGACAAACTGGGATGTTCCTTCAGATAAGATGGAACTACTAACAAGGCCACAACCTCCTCAGACATTGACCTGGGCACTAATAATACATGGCCATCGTTCTAGGAGGTAGTAAAACTAGGAGAGTCATTTGTAGATCATAGAATAAATAAGAGCACAATGTCAATCAGCAGCTTCTAAGGCCAATAGGATATTATGATGCATTAAGAGACAGGGCCAGTACAAGGTATTTTTGGCGCCCTAAGATGAAGTCAATGATATACCGCACGTCCCCCAAACAAAGGATGAGGTCAAAGACTAAGGCAACAGGACCGCTAACACAGCCCCCACCACCCTTCACAAAAGGGTCAAGTAACAAGCTCGGATGACTACTTCCACTAAAATGCTGACCTTTTGCAGCAAAAATACCAGCAAAGGTAAAAAATGTTGTGTACTTTAAGGGTGAGGCTTAACAGGGGAGCAATTTCAAACTTAGATATAGAAACATTAATTATTTGTGGACCATATACACAATACAAGGGACAAATAGTGATACTCATCCCTTAAAACCTATATTTTAAAAGTCATACTCAAGGATAGTCATGGAAACTTATACGTTTAACTATATTGGAAACTGTTTTGTTTAAATTAAAAGTGTCCAGCATTTGGCAGATACTCTAATGGAAACTAAACAGATTCCATAATAAAGTGAGATATGTCTGATTAGTTTTGCATCCCTCACGCGACAAATACAGCTTGCAGCAAAACTGATAGTGGTTCCAGTGATGTATTTCCATACTGATGGTGGTTCTGGTGCTGTAATCATATAGTGATGATGGCTCTGGTGATCTATTCAGCACCAGAATCCTCATTACTACATGAATCTGAAACCAAAATCATCATTAGTACATAAGTAGATCACCAGAGCCATCAATAGTACATGAATACGGGACCAGAACCATCATCAGTATATCAATACGACACCAAAACCACCATCAGTACATGAATACATCACAACAACAATCATCAACATGATACATCACAATAACTAACAGTACTTGAATACAAGAACCAAGCTTAGTACAGCAATTAATTGTAATGTCAAGTTAGCCCCATATACAATTGTATCGCATGAACCTACAACTTCCAGTATGTCCTTAACAATGGTAACAAGGTACTGGAAGTTGTCTGTATGGGTGGCTGAGGTGTCCATCATACTGTTTAAGTGGACAATCTGAAATAGGGGTACAGTTTAGAGATGGCACAGTTTGAAGAGGGGGTACAGAATGAATAAGAGAGAGGGAGCAGCATGAAATGGAGGCACAGTATGGAGAGAGGTTAACATGGTGGGGAGGACAGAGTGGAGCTATAGAGTGTGTAAGAGAAACCAGTGGAGAGGGTACAGCCTTAGTATAGGCTGTGGCTCATAAAGGCGAATGGTGTGGCAGTTATAGCTGATAATAGTGGACGGTAAACTGCACCTCCATCACAGCAAGGCAGGCAGTAGCCTACCCCTGGTCATTGCCCTGAAAAAGAGTCATGAACTTGTGGAAGAGGAATGTAATATACCACTTTACAAACAGCTACTGCAAGCTCATCTGAAATATGCAGTTCATTCTGGCCACCAGTTCATAAAAAGGGTGCAATGGAGTTAGAGAAGGAACAAAGATGAGCCACAAAAGGGGGTGGGGCGATGTAGCCGACCAGAGAGGACGCATGGGAAGAGAGCTCCTATAATCCTGATCTTATCCTGGCCATTTACACCTGGTTACCTGACCCATTTACTCACTGACCTGCTGCTGTGACAGGAGACACCATCTGGAGGCTGGCGATTCCCACTGGAGCTATTCCCTGACTCTTGCACGGCCTTGCTGGATCTCCTGAGGCTGGAGAGTGTGGAGCAGCAGCCAACTTCCCTACAGCCTGCATTTTTACAGTGAGCAGCAGAGCATGACTCCGGAGAGCAGTGAGGAGTGACAGATTTATGGCCAGAGGTGAAGACCCGGGAGCGGTGAGCACAGGGAAGTTAATTCTCCCTAAGGCTAGTTTCACACTTGCGTTGGACGGGATCCGCAGCATTGCGTTGTGTGACGCATGCAACGGATGCGTTGCATATAGTGGCACAACGGATGCTACGGATCGTACAAAACAACGGAAAGCTTTTTTTTTTTTTTTTTTTTATTCTTTACAGTTTTACCGGCAGCAGACTATTGTGAACGATCAGCTGATCGCTCTCAATAGCCGGCTGCCGGTCGCTCAGCTAAGTGCTGTCACTTGCCGGCGGCCGGGCATGCCGGCGGGCGGGCGCTCAGCTGAGCGGTCTCACTTGCTGGTGGCCGGGCATGCAGGCGGCCGGTTGCTCAGCTGAGCGCTGTCACTTGCCGGCGGCTGGCCATGCAGGCGAGCGGGCGCTCAGCTGAGCGCTGTCACTTGCAGGCGGCCAAGCATGCCGGCGGGCGGGCGCTCAGCTGAGCGCTGTCACTTGCAGGCGGCCAAGCATGCCGGCGGGCGGGCGCTCAGCTGAGCGCTCTCACTTGCCGGCGGCCGGGCATGCAGGCGGCCGGTCGCTCAGCTGAGTGCTGTCACTTGCCGGCGGCCGGCCATGCAGGCGGGCGGGCGCTCAGCTGAGTGCTGTCACTTGCAGGCGGCCGGGCATGCCGGCGGGCGCTCAGCTGAACGTTCGGCCACCGCGACACAAAATAAAAAGTTAAAATCCTACGGATTGCGCTGCTCAAAAAAAGTTACATGCTGCGTTTCTTCCGCCCGACGCAGCGTCAAAATAACGACGCTGCGACGTCCAGCGGATGCAACGCAGACACTTGCGTTACAGTGGGTTGTCCATAGAAATCTATGGAGAATAGCGCAGTGCGTTAACGGACTGCACTATTCTCCATAGTGACGGACTCCGCTGAACGCAAGTGTGAAAGTAGCCTTAGCTGTGTAACTGGCAGTCAGTGTTCAGCACATTAAGGGGCCGGCTGCAGTGTGGGAGACTTTAACCCATAGAGTGCTGGAGGGTCTGGAGTGTGTGCCTTGAAAAACAGGCCCTGCAGATTTTTCCTGACACATGAAAACAAATAAGTGGCACATATTTAAGTCCCCACGCTGCGCAGGCCTGCATCATCCTGATAAATACACCCTGAGGGCTGTGTTGCCCTGGGACTCCCTTCATTCTTATTATCCACCATATAAGTGGCTGTTTTCTGGCTCTCTGGACGTGGTGAGGAAGTGGAGACAGACATATTACTAAATATACATTATAAAAAGGCACAGATTCAGATGCACGGGGGCACGACAAGACAGGGGTGCAGAATCAGCAAATTCCCAGTGTATCAATATGAGTCCCCCTAAACAAAGTGGAGCTATTGACAAACTTAAGGAGTTCGCAAGGGGTGGTCAGGCAGATGCCCCTAAAGCCAAGAGAAATGCCACCCCAAAAGGTCAGGCACTATTGGATGACGGGTCAGAGGATCAAGATGATTTAACCCTGATGCAGGTGTATGAACAGCTTCTACAAGCAATTTCTACAAGCAACAGCTCCCTCACAGGGAAGATTGAGCAGGTACATTCAGAGGTGGGCCTCCTGCGTCAGGACATGCAATCCCTGAGGGCACGAACAGCGGAAGTCGAGACGCGAGTGTCTGAACTGGAGGATCAAACTGTAACACTCAAAAAATGACTACAATGGCCGGATCGGCAAATGCATGGCGCCAGGAAGCAGACGATCTGGAGAACCGCATGCGTCGAAACAATATACGAATCATAGGACTGCCAGAGCGCTCGGAAGGTCAGCATCCGGAACAATTCCTGGAGGAGTGGCTGAAATGTAATCTCGGAGATGAGTTCTCCTCGACATTTGTGGTGGAGAGGGCGCACAGAGTTCCAACGAGGCCTCCTATTCCAGGCGCGCCACCATGTCCCTTTTTAGCAAGGATGCTCAACTACAGAGATAGAGACACAGCACTCCGTCTGGCCCGACAGAAGAGCCCACTCAAGTTCAATAATGCTGCGCACTCGATCTTTCCGGAATTTTCGGTGAACCTCCAGAAACAGAGGGCCCACTTCATGGAGGTGAAGAAGAAATTAAGGGAGCGGAACATCATCTACTCTATGCTGTACCCTGCCCGGCTCTGCATAGTGCATGAAGGGTCGCCTCTGTTTTTTACTACACCTGCTGAGGCTGAGGACTGGCTACAGGTACACCCGAAACCTAAGGGGCAGAAGCTATGAGATTACTTTCCTAGGTGACATTTTCTGTGCCCCCTGGCGACCGTCTTCTTCCATGGTTGCTTGAAGCCCCCTTTGGAGACAGATGGGACTTCCCCGTGCCTCGAGTGATGGAGGAATTGGCCAGGAATTGGTTCTTGTGAAATGGGAGCTGTGAGGCAAATCCCGGGATATGAAGATGAATTATGACTCCAGTCATAATCCCTCATCACTCCCTGGCAGTGCCCCCTCCCTTCTTGTTCTCAGTGTTCCACTTACACCTCCATGGCCATGTCCTGTGATATGGAAATTAGGTGATGTGGGAACAAAGGACACAGGATGACTCCCTGCCGTCACCCTGTAACAAGAGTTGTATCTCATTATAAGGCTCTGGAACTAGCCAGACAGAACGACTCCAGTAAAAAATGGTTCATATCTCGCAAGCCATATTTCCGATAAATATGGCAACCATAAAAATGGTGTCTCCGCATGCGGACGATGCCGGCACACCCTTTTTATGGGAGCAGGACATTGGGAAATGCCCCAGGCGTGATATCAGCCAATGGGGAACTGGAAGACAGGTCATGAGTCCCCTCGTTCTGTAGCTAAATTCATAACTGTCACAATGAGAGCATTGGCGTCCGCCTACGACGCTCCCAGGCAAAGTTATGGCCCATATTCCATGTTGTGGATTGTCCATAACTCAAGCCAGGGGTGGAGCAGTGCTCCCTCTGAGGTCACTAAGGTAGGAGGGGACCTGGATTTGCCCAGGTTGATAACCCTACTTCGGCCATTTTCCAGGGTTCTTTTCGCTGGGGGCACGTGTAGGAAACATCTGTGGGAAGGATCCTAGAAACCTGGGTACAGCGCCCCCCTGTGGCCAGACGCAACAAGGTAACTGCTGGAACTGTGTATGCCTGTTTGTAACCCATGCTTTGACTGTAACTGTACTCTGACATATGTATATTCTGTAGATTCCCTATTGTATATATTGTAGTTTCTAGTGTGCTTTAGGCTGATTAAATTATATAATTAATCTTGGGCTGTTCTGTTATCTCGATCTTGAATCCCACGTCTGTGTGTTCGGCTAATAGTTACCGTAAATCGGTTGGTGGCAGCGAGTTTGTGCCAAGGATTATTGTGGGGAGGCCAGTGAGATTCGGGGAGATTTTATATATTCCGCCCGCAGAGGTCGGGGGAATATATACCCTACTCTCACCGGGGACCCTTCAATAATCGGCATAAGTAGTATAGCGGCCTCCTTGCTTATTGTCGGGCAATTCCATAATTGGCCTGACTATAAGAGGGGCGCTAGAGAGCGCGTCACGTGCTCTGTCTGTCGGTCGGGAGGTATAAAGGAGGGGTGACCCCACTTGTTACCCCCCGATTGTGACGTACTGGTAGCCAGCGCGGGGGATTTCTGAGTGACCCCCCCGGTGGTTTGTGACATATTGGTGGCATAGCGGTGGGATCGAGATAATAGTGTGTGCGAGTGTGAGACCCATACTCCCAGACACTAAAGACTGCCTGCAGCAGCTGTGGCTGCTGGGGTCTTCAGACTAGCTCAACACTAGAGTGTCAGAGTGCAGATACTGTAAGGTGTGTGGAGGCATCAGGTGTCAGTTCTGTGTCAGTGACCAAAAGTCTGCAAGAATGGCTGATGGCACCAGGAGCAGAGCTAGGCAACTGGCCAATGCTAAAGCAGGAGCCGAAGAGAGGGAGAACGGTGCTGTGGACAGTAATGAGGAGGTTGCCCACGAGTCCTCCAGGAGCTCGACGCCAGAAAACAGCTCTGCAGAGGACATTGCACAACCTGGCACTGCTGGACAAGATGAGGAGCAGCTCACCCAAGGGTCCTCAACGAGCCAGATGCCAGCCCTCCGCTCTGCAATGGACAGTGAATCACCAGGCTCCGCAGCGGGCCGCAGATCACCACGTGCCATTCCACCGAGCCTGGGAGGCTCGGATAGCCTTCTTCAAATGGCTATGGCCCTTCTCCAGGCTGGAGACCAGAAGGGCTACAAGGAACTCCTGGCAGAGCGCAGGGCAGAGCGGCAGGCAGCGCGTGATGCTGAGGCTGCGGAGCGGCAAGCAGCGCGTGAAGAGCGCCAGGCAGAGCGTGAGGCTGCGGAGCGACAGGCAGACCGTGACTACCAGCTGCATCTAGCCAAGCTCCAGCCCTCATCAGCCACACGTGACCTTCAAGACACCAAACTTCCAAAGGTCCGTGTTGAGGACTTCCCAGTGCTGGAGAAGGATGGAGACTTGGACTCTTTCTTGACTGCTTTTGAACGGACTTGCTTGCAGCACCATCTGGACAAGGACCAGTGGGCCAAATACCTGACCCCCCGTTTAAGGGGTAAGGCCCTGGAAATCCTTGGGGACTTGCCTGCTGAGGCAGATCAGGGCTACGACACCCTCAAGCGGGCCCTGATCCAACAGTACAACCTCACTCCGGAGTCCTACCGCAAGAAGTTCCGGACCCTGCAGAAGGGACCAAAGGACTCCTGGGCTGACCACCGGCGCGCACTTGCCCGAGCTGCCGACCACTGGACCCAAGGCCTGCAGCTTTCCACCGGACCAGAGATCCTGGACTTGGTCATCACGGAGCAACTCTTGTGGAACTGCCCTGAGGATCTCCGCCAGTTCATCCGAGACCAGAAGCCAAAGGGGTCCACGGCTACAGCTGCCCTGGCCGATGACTACACCAACAATCGGGCTCCTGAAGCCAGGAGAGCAGCCACCAGCAGCACCTGGAGAGGGGGTAAGATGAACTCTGCGACTGCCCCACCTGCCCCTAGACTGCAGGGGGTGTCCCCCTCAACTCCCCTCTCCAGGCCCGTGGCAGAACCAAGACGGTGCCACCAGTGCAACCTACCTGGACACTTCAAGGCCATGTGCCCTCAGCGTCCCAAGGCCCCGGCTCCGTCCCCGTCCCAAGGGCCGCCCAAGGTGTATTGTGTGGGTGGGGGTGGTGGTAGGTCCCTGGACAGCTTCCAACCTGTCACCGTCGGCCGGTCTGTGACCATAGGACTGCGAGACAGCGCCTCGGAGGTGACTCTGGTGCGGCCTGAGATGGTGTCCCCCCAAGACTTGATCCCTGGAAAAACCCTCGCTGTCTCCGGGATTGGAGGCATTGACCCGGCGCTGCCTGTTGCTGACATTTATGTGGACTGGGGCGCAGGGCGAGGGGTGAGGGAGGTGGGGGTAACTGATCGGATCCCCGCAAACGTGCTACTTGGGACAGATTTGGGGCAGATAACCTCCCAGTTTGGGCCCCAACCAAGGGCTGAACCTTCAGCCAGTACTGACATGCCTCCGGACAATGTTAATGTGTTATCTATGAATGATGTAAGGGAGGAGGGAGTGAACTCTGATATTTCTGCTTGCATAGACACCATAGACACACACACAGCTGCAGCTGTGACAGGGGAGGGGGTCAGAGAAAGGTGTGACAATGCCTCTACAAGTAATCAGCCTGTGAGCTGGGATCTGTTGCCCTCTGCAGGGATAAGCAGAGAGCAGGGTGCTGCAGGGGGAGGACCAGTGTGTGGGGTGGGGGCTACCACAGCAAATGTGGGGTCCCCAGAGATTTCACAGCGGGGTTCTGTTGCTGCAGGAGGGGAACAGGCAGGTGAGATTGGGGCCGGTCCAGGAGCGGAAGTGCTCCCAGGTAAGATCTCGGTGCATGGTTCCCCCACAACCGGGGTGTCAGGAAGCCAGGTAGGTCTGCCTGAACCGGCGACTTGGTCAGGAACGGAGGAGGAGCAGGCACGACCCACGGTCGCAGCGGCTGTGGCCGCTGTCACCCGCAGTGGGAGTGCTGGAAGCCAAGGGGCCTCCCGGAGGTCCGATAGCTCTTCCCCTTCTGACCAAGTGGCAGCCGAGTCAGGTGGAGGCCAGGACACAGGTCCCGGGGTACTGACCGAAGATGTGACAGTCTCGTCGATTCTGGCCACATCTAGTCAGGGGTTTCAGGCAGCGTTAGAAGCTGACGACAGCCTGAAAGCTCTTAAGGAGCAGGCGGCACAGCCTCCCTCGGACTCGGACCCGGAGCGAGTGGTCTGGGACCAAGGACGGCTGTACCGGGCCACGGTCCAGCAGGGTTCACCGGAGGCGTGGCCCAGGGACCGACAGTTGGTGGTACCCTATCCGTTCCGGACGGAGTTGTTGCGGATCGCACATGAGATTCCGATGGCCGGACACCTAGGGATCGCTAAGACCAAGGCCAGGTTAAACCAGCATTTCTACTGGCCAAAAATGGGGGCCGATGTGGCTGCCTACTGCCGTTCGTGTGAAACCTGTCAGAGAGTGGGGAAGGCGGGGCCACGCCCCAAAGCCCCACTGGTATCTCTGCCAATCATCGATGAGCCTTTCAGGAGGGTGGCTGTGGATCTGGTCGGCCCGCTGGCCATCCCCAGCAGCTCCGGGAAACGCTTCATACTGACGGTAGTGGACTATGCCACCCGGTACCCAGAAGCAGTGGCCTTGTCGTCCATTCGGGCTGACAAGGTGGCCACCGCATTGCTGGAGATTTTCTCCCGAGTGGGTTTTCCCCAGGAAATGCTCACTGACCGGGGGACCCAATTCATGTCCCAGCTGATGGAGGCCCTCTGTAAGCAAGTCCAGGTGCGACATCTGGTGGCCAGCCCGTACCATCCACAGACTAATGGCCTGTGCGAGCGGTTCAATGGCACCTTAAAGCAGATGCTTAAGATGTTGGTCGACTCCCATGGGCGTGACTGGGAGCGGTATCTCCCACACCTGTTATTTGCTTACCGGGAGGTTCCACAGGCCTCAACAGGATTCTCACCGTTTGAGCTCCTGTACGGGCGACGTGTGCGGGGCCCCCTGGCTCTGGTGAAAGAGGCTTGGGAAGGGGATTTGGCCACCCCTGGAGTGTCGGTTATCGAGTATGTCATGCGCTTCCGGGACAAAATGCAGGCCTTGACGCAACTGGTACACGACAATATGGCTCAAGCCCAGGCCGATCAGAAGCGTTGGTACGACCAGAACGCTTGTGAGAGGACCTACCAAGTGGGTCAAAAGGTGTGGGTACTGGTCCCCGTACCACAGGACAAGCTTCAGGCAGCCTGGGAAGGCCCATACCTCGTGTACCAGCAGCTCAACCCTGTAACGTACCTGGTCACCCTGGACCCTGCCCGTGGAAGGCGGAAGCCCTTCCATGTGAACATGATGAAGGCACATCATGAGCGGGAGGCATGTGCGCTCCCCGTGTGCAACCTGCCCGAGGAGGGAGAAGCGGAAACCCTCTTGGATATGCTAGCCCAGGTTAGGGCAGGCGGATCCATTGAGGATGTGGAGGTTGGCCACCAGCTCTTGGAAGACCAACGGTCCCAGCTGTGGGCCACCCTCCTCCCCTTCCGGGGGTTGTTTACCAACCAGCCCGGAAGGACTGACTTGGCTGTCCATCACGTGGACACTGGGGATCATCCCCCGATCCGGCGTTCAGCATATCGGGTCTCCCTGGAGGTGCAGCAACACATGCGCCAGGAGATTGACGAGATGCTGAAGCTGGGGGTGATCCAGGCATCCAACAGCGCTTGGGCCTCGCCTGTAGTCCTCGTCCCTAAGAAGGACCGAACCACTCGGTTCTGCGTGGACTACAGGGGGCTCAATGCGGTCACGGTCGCCGATGCGTACCCAATGCCACGCATCGATGACCTGCTCGATCAGTTGGCCGGGGCTCAGTACCTGACCATCATGGATCTGAGCCGGGGATATTGGCAGATCCCCCTGACTCGCAAGGCCAGGGAACGCTCTGCCTTTATTACCCCATTTGGACTGTACGAGTCCACGGTGATGCCATTCGGGATGAGGAATGCCCCTGCCACTTTCCAGCGGATGGTCAACACCCTGCTCAAGGGACTTGAAGGGTACGCGGCCGCGTACCTGGATGACATTGCCGTCTTCAGTCCCACCTGGGAGGACCACCTAGAGCATCTAGCACAGGTGCTCAGGCGGATCCACCGGGCAGGTTTGACCATCAAGCCGGGAAAGTGTCAGCTGGCCATGAGCGAGGTCCAGTACCTCGGTCACCGGGTAGGTGGGAGAACACTGAAGCCCGAGCCTGAGAAAGTGGAAGCCATCGCATCCTGGCCCACCCCCAGGACCAAGAAGCAGGTGATGTCCTTCTTGGGGACCGCTGGGTACTATAGGAGGTTTGTTCCATGCTATAGTAGCCTGGCAAAGCCCTTGACGGACCTCACCAAGAAGAAGCTGCCCTCTGCAGTCGATTGGACAATGGACTGCGAGACAGCCTTCCGGGCCCTAAAGGACGCCCTGTCCAGCCCGCCCGTGCTACAGGCAGCCGACTTCACGCGGCCGTTTGTAGTACAGACCGACGCCAGTGACTTCGGCCTCGGTGCGGTGCTCAGCCAGGTGGACTCTGCGAGCCAAGAGCACCCAGTCTTGTACCTGAGCAGGAAGCTGTTACCAAGGGAAGTTGCCTATTCCACGATGGAGAAGGAGTGCCTGGCCATAGTGTGGGCCCTGCAGCGTCTGCAACCCTATCTATACGGGCGCCACTTCATCGTGGAGACGGACCACAATCCCCTCAGCTGGTTGCACACCGTCTCTGGGACGAATGGGCGATTGTTGCGATGGAGCCTTGCGCTCCAGCAATACAACTTCACCATTCGCCACAAAAGGGGCCGTGACCACGGTAACGCAGACGGGCTGTCCCGACAAGGAGAGGTCGCGGACGGGCGCACGGGGGAACACCGGAGTGTGCTGCCCCCTAGCGCCCTCAAAAGGGGGGAGGTGTGAGGCAAATCCCGGGATATGAAGATGAATTATGACTCCAGTCATAATCCCTCATCACTCCCTGGCAGTGCCCCCTCCCTTCTTGTTCTCAGTGTTCCACTTACACCTCCATGGCCATGTCCTGTGATATGGAAATTAGGTGATGTGGGAACAAAGGACACAGGATGACTCCCTGCCGTCACCCTGTAACAAGAGTTGTATCTCATTATAAGGCTCTGGAACTAGCCAGACAGAACGACTCCAGTAAAAAATGGTTCATATCTCGCAAGCCATATTTCCGATAAATATGGCAACCATAAAAATGGTGTCTCCGCATGCGGACGATGCCGGCACACCCTTTTTATGGGAGCAGGACATTGGGAAATGCCCCAGGCGTGATATCAGCCAATGGGGAACTGGCAGACAGGTCATGAGTCCCCTCGTTCTGTAGCTAAATACATAACTGTCACAATGAGAGCATTGGCGTCCGCCTACGACGCTCCCAGGCAAAGTTATGGCCCATATTCCATGTTGTGGATTGTCCATAACTCAAGCCAGGGGTGGAGCAGTGCTCCCTCTGAGGTCACTAAGGTAGGAGGGGACCTGGATTTGCCCAGGTTGATAACCCTACTTCGGCCATTTTCCAGGGTTCTTTTCGCTGGGGGCACGTGTAGGAAACATCTGTGGGAAGGATCCTAGAAACCTGGGTACAGCGCCCCCCTGTGGCCAGACGCAACAAGGTAACTGCTGGAACTGTGTATGCCTGTTTGTAACCCATGCTTTGACTGTAACTGTACTCTGACATATGTATATTCTGTAGATTCCCTATTGTATATATTGTAGTTTCTAGTGTGCTTTAGGCTGATTAAATTATATAATTAATCTTGGGCTGTTCTGTTATCTCGATCTTGAATCCCACGTCTGTGTGTTCGGCTAATAGTTACCGTAAATCGGTTGGTGGCAGCGAGTTTGTGCCAAGGATTATTGTGGGGAGGCCAGTGAGATTCGGGGAGATTTTATATATTCCGCCCGCAGAGGTCGGGGGAATATATACCCTACTCTCACCGGGGACCCTTCAATAATCGGCATAAGTAGTATAGCGGCCTCCTTGCTTATTGTCGGGCAATTCCATAATTGGCCTGACTATAAGAGGGGCGCTAGAGAGCGCGTCACGTGCTCTGTCTGTCGGTCGGGAGGTATAAAGGAGGGGTGACCCCACTTGTTACCCCCCGATTGTGACGTACTGGTAGCCAGCGCGGGGGATTTCTGAGTGACCCCCCCGGTGGTTTGTGACAGGAGCCCTATCTTGTGCACCCTTATACCACCTATACCAGGACACTGTATTCAGTGGTGGTATTCCCATTGATGTTTGAAATGTTTTACAGGACTTATCGGAAAGGTCCTGAAGTTCGATATTGGTTCTATATGTTTACAGCTGCAATTGCATTAACTTTATTTCTTTCCCGGGACAGGCTTATTACTGTTGGAGGGTTAACCACACTTAATTGCAGGGCAGAAAGCGTCTTATTCCTGGGATCCTGGTTCTATAAAAAGATCTATGTGATATGGGGTCAGAGCTAATATTTATCACCTGGAATGTCAGAGGCCTTAAATCGCCCCCAAAAAACATATTAAGGTATTCTCCCAAATTAAGCAAGTCAAGGCCCAACTGGTGGTACTGGTAGAGACTCACCTCACACGGGACACAGCCAGACTAGTAAACAAACCGTGGGTACAATGGTCGGCACATGCGTTCCACACCAGCTACTCCAGGGGTGTCTCTCTATTGGTCCATAGACATATCCGTTGGGAAGTGAAGGTGGTGAGGCGTGACCCGGAGGGGCGATTTGTGTTTATATATGCGTCTATAAACTTTAGAGATTATGTGCTGTTATGTAGTTACAACCCCCTGCCAGCTCGCATCTCCATTCTTAAACAAGCACTGAGCTTTGCCCTCAATTATCCAGATGCGTATGTGTGTTATGTATGGGGGATTTTAATCTTGTGACGAATGAGGAGCAGGACAGGTTTCGAATGGATGGAGGGGGACAACATTCGGCCACACACTTGACTGATTTGCAGCGATGCGCGGAGGGAGGTGGGTGGATTGACCTTTGGCGACTCCGGCATCCTAACACCCGAGAATATACATGTCATTCTTCTACTAGACGCACGCTGTCCCGACTAGATTATATTTTGGGTCGAGCAATATCGCAACCTGGGTGGATGACGTGGTACACAGGGTCAGGGGCATATTAGATCACAGCCCAGTGATTCTAACTATGAAGACTAACCAAGGTGTTGGTAAACCCTTTTGGAGGTTAAACCCCTTTTGGCTGAAACTAATAGATCAAAGTGATAGAACTCTGACCCAAATAGAGGATTTCCTGGCAGCCCATCCTAAACCCTGGAATATTAACTTGGTGTGGGACACTCTTAAAGCCTACCTTAGAGAGTGTTTGTCTTCAACCATAACATACCTTAAAAGAGTGACTAAAACTGAGGATGATATAGTAAAGGGGAGACTTAGGGACTCAGAGGCAATATATATATCGGCCCCAACCGATGGAAATAGGGCGGCCTGGATGCAATCATATAGGTTATATATGCAGCACTCTGAGACCAAGTCCAAACGCAAATTGTTCTTTACCCGACAATCATATTTTGAGCTTGGAAATCAATCCAGTAAATTATTGGCATATATGGTTAGGCAACGCAACACTTCAAAAACAATATTGGTTATACGGAGGATGGATGGCTCAATAGCTACATCCCCTGAAGATATTTTAGAGTGCTTTTGTGAATACTATAAAACCCTATACACTTCTAGAAATCCTCATGGAGTTCAAAGTTGCGTGACATATTTGTCGGATTTGGAGTTTCCCAGTTTGAGTGGATCACAACGGGCGTCTCTGGAGGCGGACATCACACTGGATGAAGTGATTACTGCCATCTCGGATATGGCTAGGGGGAAATCTCCGGTTCCAGATGGCCTTCCCATAGAATTCTATAGTAAATATTGTGACGTATTGGCCCCGATTCTTTTAGACGTTTTCTCACATTTTTCAGCCAGCGACTCTCTACCCTCCTTCCTCAGCACAACCATATGTGCTTCGTATAAGGAGGCAGGTAAAGACCCACTAGACTGTGGTTCATACCGTCCTATATCCCTAGTTAACGTGGATTACAAGATCTTTACCAAAATACTGGCGTCCAGGCTTAATTCAGACATATTGAGTATAGTTCACCCAGATCAAACCGGATTTATGCCTGGGAAAAACACCTCTATAAATATAAGACGGGTCTAGTCCATAGTGCAATATAGCACACTGGTCCATGAGAACGAGTGGGCCTTGGCCTCGCTGGACGCGGCCAAGGCATTTCACTCGGTAGAATGGCCATTTTTATTTGCCTGCCTCCAGATATTCGCCTTTGGGCCTAAATTCAGTAATTGGATTCATATGTTGTATAGGTCCCCGACAGCCAATATACTAGTTAATGGTGCTATGTCTACACCCTTCTCATTGAATCGGGGCACAAGACAGGGATGCCCTCTGTCTCCAGCATTGTTTGCACTAGTTATTGAAGCTTTGGCAATTAGAATCCGCTCTCATCCACAGATCACTGGAATCGCTATAGCCGACCGCACAGATCAAATAGGATTGTATGCGGATGACATGGTTGTCTTCTTAGATTGAGTGCAAGAGACTCTACCGGTGGTTATAGACACTATAGATAAATTTGGGGAGTTTTCGGGACTATGCATCAACTGGGATAAGTCGGCTTTGATGCCATTAATGCATGGGTCTGGAATTTCAATGGAGGGTAGGTCACCTCTGCAAGTGGTAACTAGCTTTAAATACCTGGGAATACACATACAGAAGGACCATACACTAGACCTGCAGACGAGTATAACACCACTTCTGGAGCACGTTAAACTTAAATATAACTTGTGGAGCAAGCTACCCCTGTCAGTGGTTGGCAGAATAAATTTAATCAAAATGATATTACTTCCAAAGCTTAGTTATACACTACAACATAGTGCAGTATCAGTACCCAAATCCTTCTTCTCAATGTTGAACTCGCTTACTACCTCTTTCATATGGGGGAAATCCAGACCCAAACTTCGGTTATCCATTTTACAGAGATCCGAAAGACTGGGACGGATGGCTTTACCGGAGTTCTTCCTCTACTACCTCGCGGGACAGCTTAGGGCACTAGAGACTTGGATGCCTGGATTTCAGCTGCCAAACTCTGAGAGTCACTTGGCACACGCGGCTGGGACTGATTGTTTAGTGGGTTTTCTGGAATCAGATGGACTGAGAAGTCCACGGCAATTACCCCTCCTCAGGTTGGCAAGATTAGTCTGGCGACAAGCCAAGAGGGTGGCACACTTCGAAGGGGTGGTGGCGGAACTCCCATTATGGGGGAATAGCCACTTCCATACTCAGAGATCACCCCTCGGCGCAATTCTGGGCCACTCACAGCGTCAGTGCATTAGGTGATCTTTTTGTCCCGGGAACAACAACCTTCAAGTCCTTTGAACAAGTTCAGATTGAATATAATGTTCCAAGATCACAGTTTTTTTTTTAGATACCTGCATATTTGCACAGCGATTCAATCCCACATACAGAAAATTGGAGTGAGGAAATTGATATCATCACTTCCTATGATAGGTATTCTAAAATCACGAGGACCTCGAGGCCTCATCTCAGCTATATATACTTACCTGTTGTCATTGGGGGTGGAGTCGGACCCCTTGCCAGCCCAGGATAGATGGAAATCTCTAATTCCCTCTCTACAGGGAGAGGAATGGGAAGAGATATTGGAATCTCCGACTGCGGTATCCCCTTCGGTTAATAATAAGTTGATTCAATGCTACATTGTCCACCAGGCATACCTTACTCCAACTCGATTTTTTAGTATGGACTGTTCTCGTACATCGGAGTGCCCAAGGTGTCATATTGAGACAGCTCCAAATCATATGTATGAAATTTGCCCCTGAGAGATATCTTCGTACTGGCGGGGAGTGACATCTCTGCTGACATCGATTGTGTCGATTCCTGTTTTGTGTGACCCTTTGCTATGCCTGTTTGGGGTGGTGGAGGAAGAGTCCTGGGATCATTACATGACAATATTCCTCAGAGAGGCATTGTTTCTGGCTAGAAAATGAATAGCTCTGAGGTGGATGGGAGATTCGAATCCAACTGTGCGGTCCTGGGTTAAACTAGTCAATGCAACCCTAGTCTATGAGCGGGTGGTATATTATAATAGGGGGTGCCCGGGAAAATTTAACAAAATCTGGGGTTTGTGGAATTCTTCTCCAGACACACTTGCGGAGGATTGAGGTAGATTATGCGGATAATGGTGGTTCCCACTAGATATTGGGATACGAAACACTGTCCAATGGTATATTGAGATATAATAATGCAATGTGGCTGTTGTTCTTTCTTTTTCTATTCCTCTTTCTATCTTGTTTTCAAAATATGGTCATGCTGATAGTTAGAGCTGTTCTTATGCTCAATATAAAATTAGATATATATGCAAATGATAAGAAGTATGGATAATAACATTGTTCTATGTTAAGTGCTAAAGATATTATGGACTTTATATTACTGATCATTGTTATATTTAAATATTACTATCGATATACTGAGCTATCTTTATATGGCAAATGTCAGTTGTACCAGGTTTGAAATTGTTAATAAAACGAAGTTAAAAAAAAAAAAAAAAAAAAGATGAGCCACAAAATAGATAAGGGGTATGGAGAATCTTGATTATAGGGAAAGATTAAAAGTATTACATGTATTTAGTCTTGAGAAGAGCCGTATAATGAGTGACATGATTAATTTATACAAGTGCATAAATACAAAAAGTATGGTCAAAAGCGGTTTCATGTAAAACCCCCTCTACAGACAAGGAGACCTCACTCTGCCTTCTAAAGAAAAGTTTCATCTCCAGAAGAGACAAGGCTTCTTTAACATGAGAAGCATTAATCTGTGGAATAGTCTACCTCAGAGACTCGTCACAGTGGGAACTGATACTTTAATGCTTAAGTAAATGCTCTTTTCTGAATATTTGGTTTAGTGGTTTGATAATCGGGTCAGGAGGGAAAGATTAGAACAATCCGCTCTTTTGGGGCAGACTGGATCTTGTCTTATGGTTGTGCCATTTCCTGTTATGTTTCCCATCGCTCAGGTGAACGTAATGGACATTTTCTACTGTATCAACTATGTAACCATAGGTCGGGTACCTGTGCATCACATCGTGAGAACAATGGAAACCAATGAGGGATTTTGAAACTGATGGGGAGGAGACACAGATTAGATATTAGATAAAACTTTTTGACAGTGAGAGCGATCAATGAGTGGAACAGGCTGCCACGAGAGGTGGTGAGTTCTCCTTCAATGGAAGTCTTTAAAAAGAGGTTGGACGGACATCTGTCTGGGATGATTTAGTGAATCCTGCTTTGAGCAGGGGGTTGGACTAGATGACCCAGGAGGTCCATTCCAACTCTAATATTCTATGATTTTCAAGAACCTGATTTTCTGAAAGTGGATGAAACCATTCTTGATTATGTCCAGATGGTGCAAACCCATACAGGGCAAACCCTGCTCTAGAAATCCTGTATCCACTGTGCTTGTTTTTCTCTGCAGCAAACAGTGACCTGCGGTGCCGGCTTTCCATACCGCAGCATGTCAACTGTTGGCAACGGAATTTCATGCGTCCTCCATAGGGAGAACACAAGTGAAAAACCACAGTGCACTGAACCCTGATCGTGGGTACAAGCAGCTGCAGTCTCCTGTGTTCTCCTGCGGAGGAGACGCGTGGCCCCGCAGGTCAGGACCCGCTGCGTTCAGGACGCCGTGAGTCCTAATCGTGGGCACATACCCTTAGGATACAACCCAATCCCAAAGGATAATAATAATCCCATCCAATTCTCAATTTATTCACAGAGGACTAAGAAAAGTCACTGATACGACAGCCCTGTGCAATGGAGGATGTGGGAACTTGGATGTCCATTATTACACTGCACAAAATGAGCGTTGAAGAACTTATTTATTCCATGTTATTACCTCATTATTTGGGTCTTGAATGACTTTATACAGGGCAGACACTAGACTTTTCTTCCGATGGAGAGTTGCAGCATAAGCAGATAGCTGCGTTTCAGGTAACACCTGTAAATAAAACAAACGGGAAATTAGTTTATAAATTCTACTAAAAATAAATACATAAAAAAAAGTGAATTTTCATAATTGTAATTTTTTTTATTAAAAAAAATCATTTAAAAAAAAAAATCAGAGAAATGTAAATTAATAGTGACAGAACATTAAACAAATCTTATAAAGTAATTGTATCTTAACATTATAATAGTTAATTGGTTAATAAAAGAATATAAAAGGGAATACACACCAGACTAAAAACAAAAACCAAACATTCACAAACAAAATGTGTTTATGACGCATGTGATATATAGTGTGTGCACATGGTGAACTTACAGTCAAACACTGATGAGTATAGATGGGTTTTCACCATCTGACTTGTGGCATTAAACGGTAAATAGTTACCGATTGGTGCTCATGTAATGGTGTGTTCAAACAGACCGCGGTTAATGATGTGCACTGAAAGATCAGTAATAGATGGCATAGGCTGCCATAAGGAGGACGCTCCACCGAGAACGGTGATCTTTTGTGCAGCATAAAAGATCATTTCACCTAATGAACAAGTGTATTTTTGGTTACAGGATTATCATAAAACGAGCAGTGTACATGTAAGCGGTTATTTCAGGGTTTCTCTAGATAGATAAACAATACCACAAAGTTTCCCATTACCAAAGTATGCCTTTTTTCTCTTTTTCACACATCGACCATATGGATTAGTCTCATGGTCATTAAATTGGGATATTATTATTTATTTTAATTTCCTTCACCTCTTTCTCAAGCCATGGCGACTTGATGGATGAACGCTCTGTAGGAGGATCGAACTTGTGCAGCCTAGATAGGTTCAACAGGCTCTTCTCAGTTGTTTTCTTTATTATTATCAAGCCATCAGGGTGCTGGTCTTCCTTTTCACCATGTTCCTTCTATTCCTACGACCATTACCTCGTTCTCCAGTGATTTCTCTCTTCGTATCACGTGTACAAAGTAGGTAAGGCGTAGCTTGGTTATCCTTGCTTTGATTGACATATCTGGCTTGATTTGTTCCAAAATGTGATTTGTTTCTTCTTCTTCTTGCCAGCCATAGTACTGATAACATCTTTCTCAAGCACAACATTTCAAAGTTGTTGATTCTTCTTATGTCTTGTTCCTTTATTATCTAGGTTTTGCATCCATCTGTTATTACAGAAAAGACCAGACTATGCATGAGCGTGTCTTCATCACCAGTGAAATGTTCCTCGATCTGAAGATCTTGTACAGTGACTTTATTGTTGGTTTGCCCATAGCTGTTCTCCTATTGACTTCTGGTGTCTTCGCTGCATCTTTAGTGATCATTGATCTGAATAGGTTGAAGTCCTTTACAACTTCCAGTTCGTTGCCGTCAATCTCAAAGGTGTCCTGGTCGTACCTGGCAGTAGTCAATAGCTTTGTCTTCTTTGTATTGAGTAGCAGTCCCATGTTTGAGCTTTCCATCTTGACACTCTGTAATAAGTCCTTTATTCCATCTACGTTTGTTGCTATCAATGTTGTGTCATCTGCGTATTTAACATTGTTGATGATCTATTTAGCAATTGGACAGCTTTTTCTCCTGAAATAAGTGTGAGACTGTGACCGGGGTTATCTATGACGGCCGGTATGTCTCGCCCCGGTTGTGCTCACTCTATGATAATCCACTATAGGGTTAATGCTGTTTTCCCTACAGGCTGAAGGGAGGGATAAATAGATTCAGGAACAAGGGCAGGTGTGCCGGGTGTGAGGGAGTGATCACATCTCCCTGAGTTCTCTGCCGGAAAGGCACATATGTAATATTATGGACTTTTTCTTTGGAATAAACCGTGTGCTGTGAACCTTGGTGCCTGGATCCCGTGTCTTCTGCAGCGCAGCCGACGACGCTACCTCACATATGGTGGAGAATCGGCGGGCATGACAGCCGGTGAGGTGTAGCATTCATCCCTGGTGACCCAGCTGCGCATGTCCTGGATTCGAGCGGCTATACTACAGCCCAAACCCGGCGACGCCATGGAGGACATAATAAAGCATTTGGCTCAGGCTAATGCACAGCAGCAACAGGCTAATGCACAGCAGCTACAAACCAATGCACACCTGCTCCAATCCTTGCAAGTGCAGGAAAAAAAATTCCAAGAACAGATGGATCAGGCCAATGCACGTCAGCAGCAAGCCTTGCAATTGCAGGAAAAAGGCACCAAGAACAGATGGTTCTCCTGGCCAAGTCGATCCGTGCCGGACCGGCAGCAACAACCCAGGGACCGGGTGACGACGGCAGCGTCCGGAAAGCGGTGAGACAAGCGTTGCAAAAGATGACCCCGGGTGATGATGTGGAAGCGTTCCTGGCGGTGTTTGAACGGGTGGCCGAGCGGGAAAAGCTGCCGACCCCGCAGTGGGCTGAGGTATTGTCACCCTATCTGACGGGGGAACCCCAAAAAGCGTACCTGGACCTCTGTACCGAGGACGCCATTGACTATGTGACCCTGAAAGCCGAAATACTGGCTCGGTTGGGGGTAAATACCTATGTACGGGCTCAGCGGGTAAATCAGTGGTTCTATGAGGAAGCCAAACCCGTACGCTCCCAGGCCTATGACTTGTTACATCTTGTAAAAAAGTGGTTGCAGCCTGACACTCTGAGCCCGGCGCAAATGGTGGAAAGGGTAGTAGTGGATCGTTTTGTGCGCACTTTACCCGTCACCGTTCAACGGTGGGTCGGACAGGGTGACCCGAGTACCCTGGACCAATTAGTGTCCCTGGTAGAGCGGCATGTGGCTACGCAGGACTTGATACGGGACACTGAGACTTTGCGTACCGCCCGTCGGTCCGGCCCCTCCAAGCCTAGGGCCAAGGACCCACCGCTGACACCGGTGCGGGAGTCCGCTACCGTCCCGTCTGAAGCCGCACCCTCCGTCCCTGAGGTCCGGAAAACTATGTACCCTAAACGACAACTCGTCAAGGGGGTGTCCTTCCCTATTAGATGTTGGCGGTGCCAGCGGGTGGGACATATGGAAGCCCAGTGTCCACTCACCACGGAGCCCATGGATTGTGGGGTTACCCGGCGGGGTTCAATGTATGCTCAGGTGGTGTGTACCGCTGACCTGGTCTACCCAGAGACTGAGCCCCACTTGTGCCAAATTCAGGTGAATGGATGTCCGGTTACAGGCTTGTTGGATTCCGGAAGCTTAGTGACCCTTGTGCGATCAACCCTAAGGGCTAAAGTAAAGGCCACCGGACGTACCGTGGGGGTGGTTTGCATACATGGGGACCGCCGAGACTATCCCACGGGGATTGTCACCAACACAGCACCTTGCGGTCAGGTGCAACATGAGGTGGGACGTATTAATACTCTTCCCTATGATGTGATCCTAGGAAGGGATCTGCCCTATTTTTGGACTTTATGGAAGGGACCTCCTAAGTCCCCTCAGATATTGGTCAGTCCGGGACCTGAGCCCTACAATCCTGAATCCGGGACGCCTGCCGTAGGGGTCCCCATGATAGGGACAGGATGTGAACCTGATAGGTCGCCCCTAGAGGTATTGGCAGGAGAGGCTGAGACGGTCGAGCCCATCCCGGAGTTGGAGGCGTCCCCGGATACGTTTGGGACAGCCCAACTCCAGGACCCTACATTAATACATGCCCGGAGTCGGGTGACAGTAGTTGACGGGGTGGCAGAGCTGCCTGGTGCCCAGGTAAGATACCCCCATTTCGCTCTTAAGCAGGATTTACTCTACCGGGTAGATGAAATACGGGGCGTAGGGGTAGAGCAGTTGGTGGTGCCCCAGCCGTATCGCCGGCGGGTCCTCGACTTGGCTCATAAACACCTGATGAGTGGTCACCTAGGGGTCAAGAAAACGCAGGAGCGAATATTGCAAAGGTTCTATTGGCCCGGGGTCTTTGGGGAGGTAAAACGGTTCTGCGAAACCTGCCCGGAGTGTCAGCTTACCGCACCCCTGACCCACTTTCGCAGTCCGTTGGTACCGTTACCCATTATAGAAGTCCCTTTTGAACGGATAGGGATGGATCTGGTGGGGCCCCTCGTAAAGTCTGCTCGAGGGCACCAGCATATCCTAGTGATCGTTGACTATGCCACCCGGTATCCAGAGGCGATACCTCTCAGACATACTGCAGCCAAGCTTATAGCTCGGGAGTTGTTTGCTGTGTTCTGCCGGGTGGGGTTGCCCAAGGAGATCCTTACGGATCAGGGGACCCCATTCATGTCTAAAGTGACCAAAGAGCTATGCCGGCTACTCCAGATCAAGCAGTTGCGTACGTCTGTGTATCATCCTCAGACGGATGGTTTAGTGGAACGATTCAATAAAACCCTGAAAACCATGCTCAAAAGGGTGATTTCCAAAGACGGGAAAGACTGGGATATGATGCTTCCCTATTTGATGTTTGCCATACGAGAGGTGCCACAGGCATCCACGGGGTTTTCGCCTTTTGAATTGTTATACGGGCGACATCCCCGGGGATTGTTGGACCTGGCAAAGGAAACCTGGGAGCAGGAGCCCACCCCCCATAAAAGTGTGATTGAACACATTTTGGGTATGCAGAACCGCATAAGCGCGGTCATGCCAATTGTGAAGGAGCATTTACAGGAGGCTCAGGCCGCGCAAAGCAGCCGCTACAATAGACAAGCCACCGTGCGGACCTTTAATCCCGGGGATCGGGTGTTGGTATTGATTCCCACGGCAGAGAGTAAATTCCTGGCTCAGTGGCAAGGCCCCTACGAGATAAAGGAAAGAGTCGGGGTGGTTAACTATAAAGTGTTGCAGCCCGGTAGGCGGAAACCTGAACAAATATACCATGTCAACCTATTAAAACCTTGGCAGGAACGGGAAAACCTGATGGCTGTTTTTTCCCCACCTCCCTCCTCTTCGGGTCGTTCACATCCGGCTCCAGCGACCTCCGGAGAGGACGAACCGGAAGTAAGGATTGGAGAAGTCCTCACCAAGACTCAGAGGCGAGAGGCCAGACGGTTGGTTCAGCAGAACCCCGATGTCTTCTCCGAGCTGCCCGGTAGGACCAGTCTGATACGACATGATATTGTCACCGAGCCCCACCTGAAGGTACGCCTGAAGTCATACCGGGTGCCGGAGGCTCGAAGACAAGCCATATCAGAGGAAGTGAAGACAATGCTACGCCTGGGGGTCATCGAAAAATCCCGGAGTGAATGGGCTAGTCCGATTGTCCTAATACCAAAACCCGATGGCTCCTTAAGGTTCTGCAATGACTTTAGGAGATTGAACGAAATATCCAAGTTCGATCTCTACCCCATGCCCCGGGTGGATGAGCTGATTGATAGGCTGGGACAGGCGCGATATTTTACCACGCTCGACCTGACCAAGGGGTACTGGCAGGTGCCACTAATGGAGTCCGCCAAGGAGAAAACCGCTTTTGTTACGCCGGAGGGTCTCTTCCACTATGTTGTCTTGCCTTTTGGGTTACATGGCGCTCCGGCCACGTTCCAGAGGTTGATGGACTTAGTGCTGGAACCCCACCAGGCGTATGCATCAGCGTACCTTGATGACATCATTATTTACAGCTCCGATTGGCAGACCCACTTGGAACAGGTACAAGCGGTGGTGGACGCGCTTCGAACAGCCGGATTGACAGCCAATCCCAAGAAATGTGCGTTGGGACTCACGGAAGCCCGCTACTTGGGCTACGTAATAGGCCAAGGAGTGATTAAGCCCCAAATTAACAAAGTTGAGGCGATCCAGAAGTGGCCTAGACCCCTGACCACGAAGCAGGTTAGGGCCTTCCTGGGTATCGTGGGGTACCACAGGAGGTTTGTAAAAGATTTTGCGGGACTATCAGCCCCCTTGACGGACCTTCTCAAAGGCAAGAAGTCCGTCATGGTGCACTGGACTCCGCAGGCCGAGGACTCCTTCCGGGCCCTGAAGGGGGTCCTGTGCGGACAGCCCGTTCTTGTAAACCCTGATTTCCGGAAAGAGTTCATAGTACAGACTGACGCCTCGGAGGTCGGCCTGGGGGCAGTGCTGTCTCAGGTGGTTCAGGGGGTGGAACACCCCGTCACCTTCTTAAGTAGGAAGCTCACCCCTCCCGAGCGGAATTATAGCGTAGTGGAGAAGGAGTGCCTGGCGATCAAGTGGGCCTTGGAGTCCCTATGCTATTACCTGCTGGGACGTCAGTTTCGCTTGGTGACGGATCACTCTCCACTGGTCTGGATGAGGTCCGCCAAGGAACGAAATGCCCGGGTTACCCGGTGGTTCCTTTCTCTGCAGAACTTCCGGTTTACAGTGGAACACCGGGCCGGTAGGTTGCAGGGCAACGCCGATGCCTTGTCCCGCGGCCCGTGTTTGATGGCCGAAGTTCAACCCCGCACGCTTGAACTGAGGGGGGGGGGTATGTGAGACTGTGACCGGGGTTATCTATGACGGCCGGTATGTCTCGCCCCGGTTGTGCTCACTCTATGATAATCCACTATAGGGTTAATGCTGTTTTCCCTACAGGCTGAAGGGAGGGATAAATAGATTCAGGAACAAGGGCAGGTGTGCCGGGTGTGAGGGAGTGATCACATCTCCCTGAGTTCTCTGCCGGAAAGGCACATATGTAATATTATGGACTTTTTCTTTGGAATAAACCGTGTGCTGTGAACCTTGGTGCCTGGATCCCGTGTCTTCTGCAGCGCAGCCGACGACGCTACCTCACATAAGTCACATGCCACTTATTTATGTGGTGAACTTCTTTCTTCTGTGTAGCAGTAATTTTAGTAGATATTTCCCAATGCATTTGCACAAGGTTGTGGAAATATTAGCAAACCAAGCAATTGAAGGACATAACAGATGAGTCCTGGTATATGGGGAATGGCAAATTAACCTCCATATTAACAAAATGTCAAGATAAGTTACCATAAATCTACCCAGAGTTACAAATATATACTCTTGTTCAACCTGCCAAACAATGGTCACCTCTTTTCTAACCCTCCCCCATACATACTAAATAGATGTCAACAAAACAATTATTCAGCCAACGGTCATTTGTCCTGTCTCCCCCATACACAAGAATGTTCGCCTAAAGGGTACTTTACACGCTGCAATATCGCTAGCGAGCGTACCCGCCCCCGTCGGTTGTGCATCACGGGCAAATCGATGCCCGTGGCTAACAACATCGCTAACACCCGTCACACGGACTTGCCTTCCCTGTGACGTTGCTCTGGCCGGCAATCCGCCTCCTTTCTAAGGGGGCGGTTCATGCGGCATCACAGCGACGTCACACGGCAGCCGTCCAATAGCAGAGGAGGGGCGGAGATGAGCGGCCGGAACATCCCGCCCACCTACTTCCTTCCTCATTTCTGGTGGAGGCAGGTAAGGAGAGGTTCGCCGTTCCTGCAGTGTCACACACAGCGATGTGTGCTGCTGCAGGAACGACGAACAACATCGTACCTGCAGCAGCAACCATATTTGGGAAAGGAGCGACGTGTCAACGAGCAACAATTTTTCACGTTTTTGTGCTTGTTGAGCGTCGCTCCTTAGCGACATCGCAGCGTGTGACACCAACGGCGCCGGATGTGCGTCACTAACTACGTGACCCCGACGATATATTGTTAGCGATATCGCAGCGTGTAAAGCACCCTTTAGTCAAATGTTTATGTGTATTCACAGACGACAAATAAAGCCTCTGCCAAACATCTCTGCCAGCAGTTTATCTCCTGAAACAAATAAAATGGTCAAGAGATAGGCTATGTGCGCACGTTGCGTAAATACATGCAGTTACGCTGCGCTTTGTAACGCAGCGTAACTGCATGCGTCCTGCGTCCCCTGCATAATCTATGGAGATTGTGCAGGGGCCGTGCGCACGTGGCGTTTTAGAGCGCAGCGCTTCGGCGGCTGCCAGAAGCGCGCGTTCTAAGAAGTGACATGTCACTTCTTCCGTGCACTTGCCGGCAGCCCCTGCACTGTCTATGGAAGGAGCTGCAGGCAGAGCGCATGGAATCGGCTTTTTTTTTTCACTACGGACATTTTCTGCAGCGATTTGAAGCGCATGTGTGCTCTTCAGATCGCTGCAGAAAATTCTGCAGTGACTGTACGCAACATGCGCACATAGCCTTAGGTTATGTGCACACGTTGCGTTTTTTTCAGTGCAGAAAAAACGTACCCTCTGGCAGAGGGGACAATTGTAAACAATGCGTTTTGGGAAAAACGCATCAAAAACGCATGCGTTTTTCATGCATTTTTCATGCATTTTCATCAGGTGCATTTTTGACCACATGATCCAGTGACAGTGCCACAGTACATAAAGTACACAGTGCCAGCCTTCCTGCAGAGATGTGAGTGTTGTCCACGGGAGAACGCAGCTGCCCATGCCCACGATTTGGGTTCAGGCTGCTGTGGAGCTCTATGCTACCTGCAGAGAACACTCTTGTCTCCGCAGCATAAATTGACATGCAGAGGCTCGGGAAGCCATGCCACAGGTCAGTTTATGCTGCGGAGAAAAGAAGCCCAGTGGGCACGGGATTTCTAAAAATCCTTCCACTGTGCTTCTACTGCACAACGCAGTGTTATGGACGCAGGGAAAACACTCTGCGCCCATAACGCTGCAAACCCTGATTGTGGGCACACAGCCAAAAATGTGTCAATGGATGTCAAACATATATATAACGTCCCACCCCCCCTGCATATTCTAAGCTGGCGCCCTTTAGTGCCTTTCATGTGGCACTAAAGGGTGCCTAGCCTTGTATTTAGCCCAAAAAAAATAAATAATTAAAATAAATGACGTGGGGTCCCCCCTATTTTTGATAGCCAGTCAGGGTAAAACAGACAGCTGTAGCCTGCAAACCACAGCTGACAGCTTCATCTTGTCTGGTGATCAATTTGGAGGGCTCCCCAAGCTCTTTTTTTTTATTTATAAATAATAATAATAATAAAAAAAACAAAAAAACAAAACAAAACGTGGGGTCCCCCCAAATTAGATTACCAGCCAAGGTGAAGCTGACAGCTGGGGTCTGGTATTCTCAGGATGGGAAGAGCCATGGTTATTGGACTCTTCCCAGCCTAAAAATAGCAGGCCGCAGCCGCCCCAGAAGTGGCGCATCCATTAGATGCGCCAATCCTGGCGCTTCGCCGAAACTCATCCCGTTGCCCTGGTGCGGTGGCAAACGGGGTAATATATGGGGTTGATGCCAGATGTGTAATGTCACCTGGCATCAAGCCCAGCAATTAGTGATGTCACGGCATCTATTTGATACCAGACATAACTGATTGACAGTAATAGCAAAAAAAATTGACAACAAAAAAAAAAAATGTATTTGAAAAAACACTCCCCAAAAACATATCCTCTTTCACCAATTTATTGAAAAGAAAAGAAAAAAAATTGGGTCCGCAGTATCCATTTTTGACGTCCCACGTCGCCTCTGGACCTTGTAGAATATGGGGGGCATGATCAGGGAACGTGTTCCCCATTTTCTGGTAGTGCAGACCCTCCATTTGAGGAGAGTGGGTGCAAAGAATCTGCACCCACTCTCCCCGGGTCACAGCTGTAGTGTGCCGAGCAGCAGCAGACAGCGCAGCTCACACTGAACACAGGAAGCCGTCTGCTGCTCGGCACATGTGACCGGCGCGCACTGTGAAGGAGGGGGCCGCACGGGATCAGCACTGTGACAGGTACGGGGGTTATCGGGGGACACCGGGCGGGAATAGGGGGCGACCTGGCAGGGCCTGGGGAGCAGTTTTCTGTCGCAAGTGTTATTGCACATGCAACAAACAGAGGAGTAGGGCGGCCGGTGCGCTGCTGTGCACGCGGCCATGTTGGATTTTCGGGAGGTGGGGTCGGGGCGAGCACTTTGGCGACACCGGGGGCTTTCCTGAACTTTGCCAGGAAGTGAGGTCAACAGGAAACCTCTTGACCTCACTTCCAGGTAAAATGCCTGCGTTCTGTATGCCGATAAAGCATGCGGACTGCAACAAAAATGCAGCGAACTGCGGTGTAGCTGCGTTCTGACCCACATCATTGATTTCAATGGGGGCAGAACGCAGCTACAACGCACAAAAGAAGTGACATGCTGCTTCTTTTTCCGCACCGATGTTTGGCATCCAAAACGCTGCGTTTAGATACGCAGCGTGTGCATTGATTTTTCGGCTTTCTCATAGACTTTGCTGAGGAAGCTGAACGCATGCTATTTGGCACTGAAACGCTGCAGTTCTAAACTCAGCGTTTCCGCGGGAAAAACCGCAACGTGTGCACAAAGCCTTAAAATTCAAACTGACCGATCCTCCATCAAGGGAGAGTTGGGAGGCCCCCATAAACATTGGACTGTCGGATGATCCTGAACATATTGGTGGATTCTGTTCTCTTTAGTTTAATATATATTGGGGCCCTAAGCATCTTCTAGTAGTCTAGCCCAATGTTCTTCCAATACAGCTCTGACCTATACTTATAGTGCGTCTCTTCAGTAATTCTTCTGTCATTTCACCACCCTGCCAAGCTCCAGCAGGACTAAGGCTGGTTTCACACTACGTCTTTTTAACATCCGTTGAAAACGTTTTTTTAACGGAAGTACGGATCCTGTGCAAATCCGTTTTGTGTTTAATGCATTTTCAATGGACTCACGTCCACTTCCGTTTGCATTCGTTTGCGTCCGTTAGACGCAGGATCCGTCATTTTGCGTTAATTTAACATGTTTCAAAAACGCAACATGTAGCGTTTTTTGGCTTTGTCAAATTAACGTATGTCACAGGATCCTTGACATTGCGCCGCGAGCTGCAATGCATGTCAATGAGTGCTGGATCCTGCCTACCAAAAGTCGTTCAGTTGCGTTATAACAGGATCCTGATTCTGTACTGAGCATGCCCGGGTGTGTGTCTGTCTGTCTGTCTGTCTGTGTGTCTGTCTGTCTGTCTGTCTGTGTGTCTGTCTGTGTGTCTGTCTGTGTGTCTGTCTGTGTGTCTGTCTGTGTGTCTGTCTGTGTGTCTGTCTGTGTGTCTGTCTGTGTGTCTGTCTGTGTGTCTGTCTGTGTGTCTGTCTGTGTGTCTGTCTGTGTGTCTGTCTGTGTGTCTGTCTGTGTGTCTGTCTGTGTGTCTGTCTGTGTGTCTGTCTGTGTGTCTGTCTGTGTGTCTGTCTGTGTGTCTGTCTGTGTGTCTGTCTGTGTGTCTGTGTGTCTGTCTGTGTGTCTGTGTGTCTGTCTGTGTGTCTGTGTGTCTGTCTGTGTGTCTGTGTGTCTGTCTGTGTGTCTGTGTGTCTGTGTGTCTGTGTGTCTGTGTGTCTGTGTGTCTGTCTGTGTCTCTCTCTCTCTCTCTCTCTCTCATGTGCACGCAGCCCGGCTCTGCTATGTGCACGCAGCCCGGCTCTGCTATGTGCACGCAGCCCGGCTCTGCTATGTGCACGCAGCCCGGCTCTGCTATGTGCACGCAGCCCGGCTCTGCTATGTGCACGCAGCCCGGCTCTGCTATGTGCACGCAGCCCGGCTCTGCTATGTGCACGCAGCCCGGCTCTGCTATGTGCACGCAGCCCGGCTCTGCTATGTGCACGCAGCCCGGCTCTGCTATGTGCACGCAGCCCGGCTCTGCTATGTGCACGCAGCCCGGCTCTGCTATGTGCACGCAGCCCGGCTCTGCTATGTGCACGCAGCCCGGCTCTGCTATGTGCACGCAGCCCGGCTCTGCTATGTGCACGCAGCCCGGCTCTGCTATGTGCACGCAGCCCGGCTCTGCTATGTGCACGCAGCCCGGCTCTGCTATGTGCACGCAGCCCGGCTCTGCTATGTGCACGCAGCCCGGCTCTGCTATGTGCACGCAGCCCGGCTCTGCTATGTGCACGCAGCCCGGCTCTGCTATGTGCACGCAGCCCGGCTCTGCTATGTGCACGCAGCCCGGCTCTGCTATGTGCACGCAGCCCGGCTCTGCTATGTGCACGCAGCCCGGCTCTGCTATGTGCACGCAGCCCGGCTCTGCTATGTGCACGCAGCCCGGCTCTGCTATGTGCACGCAGCCCGGCTCTGCTATGTGCACGCAGCCCGGCTCTGCTATGTGCTCGCAGCCCGGCTCTGCTATGTGCACGCAGCCCGGCTCTGCTATGTGCACGCAGCCCGGCTCTGCTATGTGCACGCAGCCCGGCTCTGCTATGTGCACGCAGCCCGGCTCCTAGCAGCTGTAGACACTCGTAAACAAGGTAAATATCGGGTATCCAAGGCCGATGTTTACCTTGGTTACCAGCGTATGCAGCTGTCAGAAGCCTCCTCCCAGTCTAGCTCCCCTCAATCCCGATCACATGACTCCTTTGCCCGCCCCTAACATCCAGTGCAGGATCCTGCAAAATAACATATGCGTTTGCATACGTTATTTGCTGTAAAAGCAGGATCCGTACTTCCGCTAAAAAAACGTTTTCAGCGGATGTTAAAAAGACGTAGTGTGAAACTAGCCTAATCCTGACCATTTCCACTGCTGTCAGATTCACCATGTGGTCATATACAGTACTCCCAGTTTCTTTGAACATTCTACTTTTTCTCAGTCTTGAGGTCTTCTGCTTGTAGTCATTCTGTAGAACAGAGTTTCTCAACTCCAGTCCTCAAGACCCACCAACAGATCATGTTTTCAGGTTTTCCTCAAATCAGGTTTTTAGGATTTTCTTAATGTTGCACAGGTTGTGGAATTATTCCCTGTCTAATATTGAGGGGAAACCTGAAAACATGATCCGTTGGTAGATCCTGAGGACTGGAGTTGAGAATCCCTGCTGTAGAAGGTCATGGACAATGTATATTCTGCATTTTAAGCTTATCATGTACTTTGTTTTCCCATTTCTTTTTACTTGTTATGCTCAATACAAAAAGTATTATAAAAGGGGAAAGGGCGTAAAAGGTCATCTCAATGCAGGACAATGTAGCTTGCTTTTGAATAAATAAAATATAAAAACTTATTTTTACCATTTTTCTGAGTTCTTAGACTTAAGACTACATGTAGCAGTATAGCTACCCTCTGAAGCTTCTATTTCAAATTTCCCCAATTTTAAAATTGTAAAATTCTGTGTAAATTAACATTAAATTTTAATTATGTAATTATCCTTTTATTGTAGTCTCCTACAAAAATATGACAGCAACACAATCTTGAGACTTTAAAAAGGGGTTATTCAGTCTAATACTACTATGTGACTGCAGACTGCTGAATCATGACAGTGTGTGCGTTGCATACATTGTCAGAATTTCCCTGTATTTCCCACTCAAGCGATCACATGACTGCATGTATGCAATTTGCATACTCGCAGTAACATGCCAATTAGAAAAACCACCCGCATAGGGAATACATGGGAATCATGAAAGTGTACGCAACACACACACACACACACACACACACACACAGTCATGATTCAGCAGTTTGTAGTCACATAGTGCCTGCAGACTTTCTTAAGGCCACGTCTCACTAAGCGACATCGCTGCCGAGTCACGGTTTTTGTGACGCAACAGCGATCTTTCTAGAGATGTCGCTGTGTGTGACATCTAGCAACGACCTGGCTCCTGCTGTGAGGTGACAGCGAGAGAGCAACGATCTGAATCGGGTTACTAAGCAAAGCGCTTTGCTTCTAGTTACCCGATGTGTACCTTGGCTACGTGTGCAGGGAGCAGGGAGACGGCTTCTGCGGACGCTGGTAACCAAGGTACACATTGGGTAACCAAGCAAAGGCTTTGCTTGGTTACCCGATATTTACCTTGGTTACCAGCGTCCGTAGCTTCTAGAAGCCAGCTCCCTGCACACGTAGCCAAAGTACACATCGGGTAACTATAAGCAAAGCGCTTTGCTTAGTAACCCGATGTGTACCATGGTTACCAAACATAGCGTCGTTACACGGGTCGCTGGTGGCTGATCTCTGATCGCTGTGGAGATCTGCCTGATTGACAGCTCACCAGGGACAATGTAGCGACGCTCCAGCGATCCCTGCCAGGTCAGATCCCTGGTGGGATCGCTGGAGCGTCGCTTAGTGTGACGGTACCTTTAGACTGAACAACCAATTTAAATAAGAATGAATGATAACACTAAAGCACTGGCAGCGAGTTCTTATCAGAAGTGCCGCTTAGCTCGTCAGGTTTGTTTAATGGGCTTTTTAGTCTTCATTACAGCGCAAATAGGGGTTTCCAAAGTTTTCCAGCAATTTAAAGAAAAACAAAATATACAATTATTGAAAGAAGAAGATATCAGATGCAGAGCTTAAGTCTATGGCCACCCAGCAGAGCTGCCAGATAAGGAAGTCACCTTGTATTCGGAGAGCCATTCTTCCACTACTCCACGTTCAGATCCCAGCATCTTCTTACCCCGTCCACTGCTCTCTTACTAATAAAAAGAGAAACAGTTTATTCCTCACACATATCCAAAACATAAAACACACTTTCTAACATATCGTATATGATTTGTTAGGGAAAAAAAATAAGTACATCAGGGAAGAGCGACTTGAATAACATGATACTGGCCCAGCGGTCACGCAGGAATTCTATAGTCACTGCACAAAAGCCATTGAGAACCTCCTTCTACCTGTATCCTCAGTGTCTCTGCTGATTAGTAGGCCTCGCGAGAAGTCACCATAATGTTGCGCCAGGTTTACAAGTCATGAAGAATGATTGCAGATCCTAGGTCTGATTATGCGACCCTCTGCTTGCCCCCAGGTCTATGAATCAGGATCACTGTTGAGATTTCAAACAGAGGAGGCAGGTGGAGAAGCCTACTTTAAGGCTAGGTTCGCACACTGCGTCTTTTTGACGCTGCGTTTTTGTGCGTTTTTGGCCGCTAAAAACGCACAAAAACGCACCTGCGGCAAAAAAACGCATGCGTTTTTTGCCGCGATTTGGTGCGTTTTTGACTGGGTTTGCTGCGTTTTTGATCTCTGCGTTTTGCTGCGTTTTTCAACTGCATTGCATGGGGGGGAAAACGCAGAAAAACGCAGGAAAGAACTGACATGTCCATTTTTTTTTTTTAACTCAAAAACGCAGGTAAAAAAAAAACAGATGTGTGCGGACAGCAAAAATGAAAACTCAGACTTTGCTGGGGAAGCAAAGTCCTGCAGTTTTGAAGCCAAAAACGCACCCGAAACGCGCAAAAACGCCGCGAAAAACGCACTGTGCGCACATAGCCTAAAGGGAACCGGTCAGCATGATTGTGTAATGTAAAAGTAAAGATACAGCTGTAATGAGGCTGTAATACGGATTATATAGATATCTTTGGTGAAGAAATCAGCTTTGTGGTTCTTCTGTAATCAGCATTTGATGTTTTCTACCAATTAGGTCTTCTCCTCCCGCTCATTGATTTCCCGGCCACTCCGCCTGCCTACGGTCTGTGAATGACAGGTCACTGCTGAGATTTCTAATAGAGAAGGCCGGTCATTCACACAGGAGGCAGGCGGAGGGGCCACGGAATCACAGACAGGGAGGAGAAGACCTAACTTTACCAGAATAGTTATATAAACTGGAGATTTTTTTCCCCTAGGGTGAAGGCTAGCCTAGCTATGGCAATCAATTCGATTTAAGCCTCAACTATTCAGAGATGCATCGAAGAAAACAACACAAAACAAAACAAAAAAAAAAAAAGCATATAAAACATTGGGTCAACTGAAGACCACCAAACACCTGCATGCTCTTTACCCACTTCCTTCAGTTTGGTGTTCAGTTTACTGGTGAAGTGGTTTTTCAGGAAACGGAGAGGATTTGCATATCCACGACTGAATGCTCGGCTTGTCTGATGCTTTTACATGTTCCTATTTTTAACTTTACAGTTCTGAAACACTTTGAAACTGTTAATGACCTATATACTGACAGCGTCCTCACTTGTGCTTTTTATATTCCTAGCTGGTGAAAAGCACATCTGTCCACCAGTGACGTGCATGACATTAAAGAGCATGAATATACGGGGTTAAACTGTTTACCCTTGGCACAGGATAAGAAAGATGCAGCAGAACAATTTAAATATACATGAGGACGACTGAAAGGAGATCTTCCCGGATGGAAAAATAAAGACAAGCACTGGACGCAAAAGGCCAGAGAAATGTTCAACAATTCAATATACACAATGAGCAATGGTTTGTGAAACATAGGAAACATGGACGCTTCAGGAAAGCAACAGAAACTCCTCTACTCTACATTAGTTCCAAGGAGATATATACGGTTATACTGTGACCCCCATAACTATATCGTTTCTACCCCAGATACTCTTATCTCTACATTCAATGTGAATGTTCAGGGTAGCTGTATAAAGCAATGAATCAAAGTTGAGATATAACTAAAGACATCGATTTTCATAAATTAATAGTAAAAGTGGAAACAAAAACTTTGTAATATATCTTGTATGCGAAATCTGCTTTTTTCTCCCCCTGGACTGATCATTCACTCAATCCTACAAATTCTCAATTCTTCAGTGAATACAGATTTTCCCATTACTGACATAGGAGATGAAAGTTGGTGCTTAGAACCTTCTACGGAGAACCGTAACTGATGTTTTTGGAGAACTTGCAGGAGAATGTCTCTGCCGGCCTCCAGATACCCCTCTCCATAAGGTTTAAAAGTAATCTGTCACCCTTTTGTGTTGTTTTAGCTATTAATATGGTCATAGAGGTGGCATAAAGATGATATTAGTCATACCTGTATGCCTCCTGGATGAGGGGTTGTTTTGGAAAAATCCTCTTTTATATCTTCTATATTCCAGGCTATGGGGCGTGTGCTGCCAGGAAGATAATCCGGCCTCTGGTCTTCATTGTACAGGATTCCTCCTCCCCTTCTCTTCAGAGTCCATGTGATGTTAGGTGCGCGGACGGAAATCCCACGCCTGCACATTCTGCAGCCCTGTCTCCTCTGCACTGTGAAGCAGCAGTGACTCTCCAGTGCCTGCGCACAGCAAAATTAATGCCTATGCCCACAGAAGGGCGGAACAGTGCAGGGAGGGACAGCAGGCAGAATGTGCAGGTGCGGGATTTCAGTCTGAGCACTGGACATCACAGGCATACTAAAGAGAAGGGGAGGAGGAATCCTGTGTAATGAAGACTGGAGGAAGGCCTATCTTCCGGGCAGCACACGCCCCATAGCCCGGAATATAGAAGCTATAACGACCCGTCATCCTGGAGGCATACAGGTATGGCTAACTTCACCTTTATGTCACCTGTATGCCCAATAAAAATAAAAAAAAAAAAGTCACAGATTCCCTTTAAAATACACAACTGCCATCTTCTTCAATCTGTCTTCACTCAGTGCAGATTTTCCCCGTGTATTGAGAATGAATGATTAGTCCTGGCTGAGAACAAAGCAGATTTCTCTGATGAGATACGGTATATTGCAGAGTTGCTTATTGTCCAGTGTACCATCGATACTTTTATGAAATAAAAGTTAAAACATTGGTTACTCTTCAAAAAAATTAATTTTGTTAAGTCATCAAAATAAAAAAGGGGCAGAAGAGTCCCCACTCTGCCCCCATCATAATAGCCAGAGCTAAAAAGCCGTCATTCACTTCATCACTGCAAAAGTAGCCAAAAGCAGAAGTGCTGTGATCAGCTAATTATCAATGGACCTAAGGGATGAATAAGTCCAAATCCAACCAGCCAGAAAAAAAAACAACTGTCCAGGTGTGAAATGGAAAAACAACCAACACCCGGCACCCCGCTGGTGGTGGCAGCCGGAAATTCTCAGTTCCGGAGCTGCCCCGTCTTCTGATAGTGGCTGCGGCCAGGTACTGCACATCCGCCTCCTATTGATTTGAATAAGAGGTGGATGTGCAGTACCCGGCCACGGCCAGAAGATGGAGCAGCTCCAGAACTGAGCATTTCCAGCCACCTGCTGCCGCGAACAGCTGATTGGTGGGGGTGTCAGATCCCGGCTGATTAGACATTGATGACCTATCCTACGGATAGGCTATCAATGTTAAAGTAGTGGACAACCTCTATAAGTCCAAGAGGTCAGTGAGACACAGGTGGTGCCTGTTATGCCATGGCTCCAGCAATACTGAAGGGTCTACGTTTTTATTAAAAACTAAGAATGGAGGGACTTATAATTTCATTTTGTTTCCTGCTCATTGCATGGTGTTCAGCCCTAGCTAGCCCTCTCCAATGGAGTTTGTAAGAGCTGATCTGAAGTTGTATCCGGACAAATTCAGTCCCTGATGCCCCTCAGATGCTGCAGTGGCATTGTTGCCTCATACACAGCAGCATCGTAGAGCGTCCAAGTCAAGGCCATTGGTACGGCAAAGCCCCAGTTCCAAACGGTCAATCGTTCATGAGCGCACTGTTCCTGGCTAGCAGGAAGACAGAAGGAGGGGAGTAGTGGACTCTTGAAATTCATGAGACAAGCCCTTTATGTCCTCCTCCCCTCCAACCTATTCCATTACCTCTTATATTATTTGTATAAGTACTGGTATCGTTTTATACACATTATGCTTGTGTATTAATTATTATACATAATCCAGTTGTTGCATGTATCAGACTTTGGCTGTATGATTTCAGCCAGATAACGCAGCGGTGTTTCAGAGAAAAGCATAATTGGAAAGCCACTGCTTCTCCCGCCTGCTGCCCTGGAGAGACCGATCTCTATATACACACACAGGAAGAGACATGCACATCCAGGGCAGCGGGAGGGACAAAGCCGCTGAGGACCCGCCTGTCCGACTAGTCTCCATCACAGCTCAGTTCCTGGTGGCTAAAGTATCTTTTCTCTAAAATGCCGCAGCACTTCAGTGACAAACATACCTGGCTGCCATCATACAGCCAGTGCCTGATTCCCGCACTTTGGGTAGCATGTATCAGCTGTCAGGTTCACGATAAAGGCCCCTTTACACACTGAGACTTTCTAGCGATCCCACCAGCGATCCCAACCTGGCCGGGATCGCTACAAAGTCTCTGCTGAGTCGCTGGTGAGCTGTCAAACAGGCAAACCTGGAAAACGACGCAACAGCGATCCGGACCTGCAGAACGACCTAGCTAGTCATTGGGGACGTTGTAAAGCAGGTTTTTGAAAGGGAAGTCGCTAACGAAGTCGCTGTAAAGGCCCCTTTACACACTGAGGCTTTCTAGCGATCATGGTGCACGGCGGGAAACAAAGGACCAAAGAATGGTCCTGAGAGATGTGTAGTGATCAGCAACTTCACAGCAGGGGCCAGGTCGCTGATGTGTTTCACACACTGCAATGTCGCTGGGGAGGTCGCTATTACGTCACAAAACCAGTGACGTTACAGTGATGTCGTTTGCGATGTTGCAGTGTGTAAAGGGGCCTTAACATACTGATGGCATATCCCTAGTATATATTTAGCGTCTCTGTGCCTAATCAGGCCTTCCTTTTCATGCAGGCTCACAGACAGCAAGGTAAAACTATTCTTCCATAATATTGGAACTGCTATCTGCAGACACTTGACTATATGGGTGATGGAGATTGGTCCTGAGCACAGTATGATGATATCATGAATAGTGCACCGTAATAATATTACTTGCACACGGATTTACAGACAGGTACTCTAAACATCTGCTAATGAGAATTATTTGTGTAGACTGCTGTGGTTTTGTCTATCAGTGTAAAAATACAGTGTTTACTCTTTATTTGCCAAGCAGGGAAGGATATTGTTCCTCTGTGTAACTTTCTGGCTGGTTCATCTTGCAGCCACTTCTACAAATTACTGCAATCGGACAAATGGATTGAAAGGTTTTATCAGGGATGGATTGAGGCAAAGTATACTTAGTGATCCATACAGCCTTATTCTCTGCCAGAGGCTGCTAATGATTCAGCACAATCCAGACAAGCGATAGGCAATCATTGCCAAGCTACTGCAAGATTATTATTTTTTCCCTTTTGGGCATTTATGATTTGGCACAAAAGAAAAAAAAGATACAAAACAATCTACAAGGCATGCGCAAGACATGTAAAAACACGGGCGGCACGGTGGCTCAGTGGTTAGCACTGCAGCCTTGCAGCGCTGGGGTCCTGGGTTCAAATCCCACCAAGGACACAATCTGCAAGGAGTTTGTATGTTCTCCCCGTGTTTGCGTGGGTTTCCTCCGGGTACTCCGGTTTCCTCCCACACTCCAAAGACATACAGATAGGGACTCTAGATTGTGAGCCCCAATGGGGACAGTGTTGCAAATGTATGTAAAGCGCTGTGGAATTAATAGCGCTATATAAATGAATAAAATTATTATTATTATTATTATTCTATTAATCCAGCATTCTAAATGATAAAATTATATATCCCAATAAATTACAATCTTCCACAAGCGCATTAATTTTGCGCATATTACATGTGTCTATGTGGATTAACCCTAACACGCAACCATAGAAATCGACCATAGAAAACAAGTAACCTAGCAGGCCTGCGAGGCCCCAGGTATGCGTTCTAGGGTTAAAACGCTAAATTTTATATACTGAAATATTTTTATTTTATTATTTTTTTTTTTTACAGCCATCAACTATATACTGGATATTTGCTTCCAATTATTTGCAACAAAATCTTCATGGATTATGTTCGCTTTTGTTATGGATTTGGCAGCAATTTCATCCTTTGCATTGATTGATATCCCCAATTAATTCTGTACAGAGAATGGACATACTGTGATTTCTACACAATTTTTTTTGTCAACATGCACATGAGAACCGTTCAAAGATCTACTTTGTTGGTAAACTATTATGTGACAACTCAGCATTAATAAGGAAAATCTGGTCAGCTGTGTGGGGGTGAAATATACTTAATTATGCCAGACGTATTGTTCCTTTGTTCGGTATATTAAGAAACATTAGCCATTGTTTCATGTCAGATTGTTCGGTGCCTCTTTCTGTATGTTAATTTGTGGAATGTCTGCTGATTATGGATTGCATCAGCACCCTGCAGTTTACTAGTCTGCATGTGGAGGATAATTATGCGGTCTAATTGAATCAGAGAACAACCATGATTATTTCCCCTCCAATTCTGTAGGATAATAACCTGAAATGGGTACTGAGGAATATGAAGAGGGCCTTACTCCTGTCACCAGTGTCATTCTACAGGACCTCAGTCTAGGGCCCATGTTTCTAGCTGGAGGATTACAGAACTGCTCCTCTGCCCAACACTGAGCCCACAAATTCACTTGGAGAGCCAAGGTTGAGACAATCCAGTCACCCAGCCACATACCTCGCTGTGCTCGGTCAACTTTCTAAGCTTGCCGTTATCTCCTCTCAGTGGGAGCCCGCCAAAAGCATGGTGCTGCTGACTGGGATAGTTGGCCCTGAATGCCCAAAAATCACAAAGATTCTAATCCTTAGCAAGCCAGTGGAAAGTTCAGACTCTGTCACTTGTACCATCTTGTGTTCTTCTTGGGAATGTACTATATGCTATTGACTGTTTGTGACCCAATAAAGTCTTACCGGAGTGTGGTACCCTCACCCTGTGCTCTCCGAGTTGTGTTCTGCCAGGGAGAAAAAGCATGGGCATTCAGTGGGATGAGCCCGAGTCTGTGTGATCTTACTAAAGACTGCCAAGTCAGCGGATGAGAATATCCACTGACCCTTGTATCTTCACATATTAAAACTTCTGGATTTTTCCCCGTCTTATCTGCGCAGAAGATCTGCTGTGTGAATATACCCTTAGTCAACAAAACGTTCTCAACTAAAAACTTAATTAAATGACAGCTTAGATTTTGGTTAGAAGTACTGTAAAATTCATCACACATATGAGTACAGTTTCTGCCAAAATGCAGACGAGCTCCTGTATGCGAGATCATTTATACAAATGATAGTCTGAAACGCAGATTGTTCTAAAACTTTCAGATCAGAGCAACAGTTTAGAGAAATAAAAAGTAAATAAAAAAAGGGTGAAATAATAGATTTGTAGAAAATTGCAAGTAGCCTGCTGTGGGCCATTGTGAACAAGCACGCTGATAACATTTTCTAATGATGTATGGACAGCTTAATCCTGGGTGACATTGAAGGGACAAGCCACTGATTTAGAAGCCAATACTTTACATTTGTATTGGTCTGTATACAGTGACTAGTCATTTAGGAGTAGCTTGTGACCAAGATCTTACACAAGATCCTACATATTACACAGGTAGGACCTAATGTATGTAAAAACTTAAGGCTCGTAGATTCACCATCCATTAAAGGGGTTATCCGGCTTCTTTAGACTTTTTTTTTTTATTACCCTATTGGGCTACTTTGGGGCAGGTAAGTAGATAGAGACCACTTACCTGCCCTGCCGTCAGCCCCTCTCCCCCGGCTCAAAGTGGTCATGTGACCTCTCCTGCCGCGATTTTGCTGCTTCCGGTCATTTCATGTCAACATGGGCAGGACCTGTTGACATGCAAATCTGGAACAGCATGTCACCTCCCTGCTGGGCTGTACAGTGCGATAAGCCCCGCCCCCATTCCCTGCACCCTCCCACATATTCCCCCGCACCCCTTACTATCCCCGCAATCTCACCCTGCACTGCTGTGGGGTCCGTGACCTGGGGGAGGGGCCTGGCGGCGACTGCCGTGGTGTCAGCGCCAGCAAGGGGCCCCTCCTCAGGATCACACATTCAAATGTACCGGCATCGCAGATCACAGATGCCGGTACATTTGAAAGCGCTGATGAGAGGGAGCGCAACGCTGCTTCTGATCACTGTCCCGCTGTCTGTGCTCTCTTCAGCACAGCGGTGACGTCACTACTGTGCTGATATGTCCAGAGCACAGACAGCGCGCGAACGTGCAGGAGCGGTGAGGACAGAGGACGGGTGAGTATGTACTCCCTACATGTGTTCCCTATGGGGTTGGGGATCGGTACAGAGCGCCGTGTGTGCGTGCAATGCAGAGCCATGTGCGTGCGGTGCAGAGCCATGTGCGTGCGGTGCAGAGCCATATGTATGTGTGTGCGGTGCAAAGCCATATGTGTGTGTGTGGGGTGCAGAGCCATATGTGGTGTGGGGTGCAGAGCCATATGTGGTGTGGGGTGCAGAGCCATATGTGGTGTGGGGTGCAGAGCCATATGTGGTGTGGGGTGCAGAGCCATATGTGGTGTGGGGTGCAGAGCCATATGTGGTGTGCGGTGCAGAGCCATATGTGGTGTGCGGTGCAGAGCCATATGTGGTGTGCGGTGCAGAGCCATATGTGGTGTGGGGTGCAGAGCCATATGTGGTGTGCGGTGCAGAGCCATATGTGGTGTGCGGTGCAGAGCCATATGTGGTGTGCGGTGCAGAGCCATATGTGGTGTGCGGTGCAGAGCCATATGTGGTGTGGGGTGCAGAGCCATATGTGGTGTGCGGTGCAGAGCCATATGTGGTGTGGGGTGCAGAGCCATATGTGGTGTGGGGTGCAGAGCCATATGTGGTGTGCGGTGCAGAGCCATATGTGGTGTGCGGTGCAGAGCCATATGTGGTGTGGGGTGCAGAGCCACATGTGGTGTGGGGTGCAGAGCCACATGTGGTGTGGGGTGCAGAGCCACATGTGGTGTGGGGTGCAGAGCCCGATGTGGTGTGGGGTGCAGAGCCCGATGTGGTGTGGGGTGCAGAGCCCGATGTGGTGTGGGGTGCAGAGCCCGATGTGGTGTGGGGTGCAGAGCCCGATGTGGTGTGGGGTGCAGAGCCCGATGTGGTGTGGGGTGCAGAGCCCGATGTGGGGCTGTTATTTGCAATGCTGTAGTGATAACAGGTCAGTGCTGGGGAAGAATACTGACATGGAATGTGTGTGCAGGGGGCAGGCAGGGGGCGAGGCTGGACAGCGAGGGCAGGCAGGGGGCGAGCCTGGACACTGAGGCTGGGCGGTGCCAGGTCTGACTGAGGTTTTGCACAGGAAGTGGTCATGTTTGCTAGAGCTGAATGTAAACAAAGAGCTGCAGAGAATAAAGGGTGAATTCAAGAGGAACAAAAGTTAGAAAACAAAAAATAACAATGTAGGGGTGTTTTATATGACAATACAGCACAGATTAGCTTACCAAAAATTTTTGAGTTTATGTCGGACACCTCCTTTAATAGAGACGAAAAGCCAAAGAGGGAATGAAGACCAGGTGGGAATGTGAGACAAACAGGATAAAACAGGCAGTGCTACCTAATGGCCGGCGGAGAAGAAAAAGAGGATGTGATTCACTGCATCGCCCTCAATGAAAAATGCACAAAATAGAATTGTATTTGGGAATTGCTATACAGGAAAGATTTTCAAGCTAACACTGATGGTTGTCTTTGGATGGTAAACATTGTCTCTTGCATTAGGTTTAAGCTTTTCATTTCCTTCTGAATTTATTATTACAAATCCCGATCAAACATTCCTCCATCCTTCGTGAATACTTGTTCTGTAAGGCATTAACTTTTCTTACACAAGGTCATCGACAACACACAATGCTTTGGTTTCATGCCAACACCCCGGGTGCCTTCCGGCTGAGATCACAACTGTGTACAGACTTTTTAAAAACACCTTTCCTGGCTGAGCGATCCCCATGGTGATCCTACTCCATTGATGGAGCACACTTAGAGAGAGAGCACTCACACTTACCTGATCTTAAAAAAGAAATTCAATCAGTTTTCTACATTGAGTCGTGGGAGGTGCTGGGCTTCACGTGGACTGCATTTGTTGACTTGTACAGGCATCCTCAAATCTCTAAAAATAAATAAATAAATAAATAAAAAAAATGGAATCATTGGAAAAGTAATTTTAGTTTAGGCCAGATTCACATCTAATGCCCAATCACCATGAAAAACTATTTTTCTTATAAAGTCAACTGGGACAATATTATTAGTCTATGAGGTCCATTGATTGCGGTCAGATGGCATCGGGAGATGGAGCCGACATTATACAGTTATTATACAAAATAGACAGCCCCCATTGCAAACTAGGTTTACCACCAAGATTTAGAAACTTTTTTGGTCTTTGCAATAAACTAAATAAAAACAATTAAAACCTCTAATAAGCAGGAGTCCTGAAAGGGACCTAGTGACCAGACAAGTTATTGCTTTTATTTTTTTTTTTTAAAAAAAATGTTGTCTCTGATTTTCAGCAGAAATACATGACTGTATGAGGCTGTGTTTTATGCACCGATTTTAGTTTTTAGTACTGTTCTGAGGTATATATAAATACTGTGTAATTTATATCATATTTCACAAAGACACTGCTGATTAAACAGAAAATACAATCCTAAAACATTTTGGCTTATAATGCCAAATGATGATAATTTCTCACTCCAAGTATAGACAGGTATAAAGGAACCCCTCAAAAGAGGAATTAGCTGGCAAATGGCAGAACAAAAAAACGCACATCAGTTCAAACACACAAATGCGAACCAAGGGAAACAAAGGTAGAAAAGAGAGAGAGAGGCGTCCTTGCATATGTCACTTGTTAAAAACTGTCAGGAAAAAAACAAAACAAAAAAAAAAAAAAAAGCCCAGTGGCTGTCTGTGGAAGAGCAGTCTAACAGTAATGCAAGCATGGAAAGAGGACACTTTAATAAAGGTCACGTGGCCTGGGATCCATGGGCAGTGAAAGAGGGGGCAGAGAACACCAAAGTGTAGTAGGGAACCACCCCGACGTGCGTTTCATCTTTAGTTTCTTTCAAGGAATCTAAATGCAAAACGCGATGGCGCTTTATATACACTTTCGCATTGTATTTTCTGTTTAATAAATCAGCAGTGTCTTTGCGGGGCTACTATGCAGTTCTGTGTAGGTCTCCATTTTTAATTGATTATATTTCTAATTTGTTGAATACAGTTTAAACTTATTTATACATGTGGTCTACTCCGATTTTTGTAGGTTTTCTTATGTAGTAATGAGCTTGTCATGAAGGGGTGAATAATTCTGAGATTGCAGTACTCATTAAAAGTGGCATTTTGTGCTGACTTTGGATAAATCTTTTGTTATATTAGTTGTGTTCAGCCATTTATATAGTTCTAGTTTGTTTATTGTAAAAACAGGAATAATGTAAATTGATCAGATTAATAAATCTAAACTTACAATGGGGGTTAAAAAGTTTTCCTGCAACTGTACAGACACAATAAGTGCAAATACAACCAGAGCAGCTTAGAAATGTATACAACGCCAGATCCTCAGATCATAAGTGGATTCAGTATGCAGGGACAGCGATCCAAGAACAAAGAGCCATACATCCGGCTAAAGCATCAAAATCCACATACAGAAATTTAAAACTTCCTTTAAACACTCCACTTTTTTTTTTAATACCCTGGTACCAGACATGAAAAGTGTTACATAATCACAAAAGGTAACATTTTTGTAATCCCCTATGCTGACTCAATGTAATTCTAAAAAAAACCCCAAAAACCCAACAACCTTTACTTACCAACCGCTGCTCCAATACTGGCTCTCCACTATTACCGTTGACAGGCTGTAGTCATACCACCACCACTACAGCACATGACCGCTGCAGCCAATCACTTGGCTCAGCGGTCATGTGCAGCTCCCTTCTGCTGAGCCTTGTGACTGGCAGCTTGGCAATAAAGATTGGGGTAAATAGAAAGGCAACAGTTTGGGAGTAAAGATCATGTATTTATTTTTACGCTGAGAAAGTTCTAAAGGGGTTGTCAACTACTAGGACAATTTTCTCCATTTCCCCCAGGTAAAATAAAAAAGCCTCCTGTACCAGCAACCTTCCAGCAGTGTCCATGATTGCGGTGCAGGGCTCACATGGGGTTGTGATGTCTTGCAAGGCCCATGTGCAATCATCGCCTGCTTCCTTCTCCCCGTCATCAGACCAAATGAACAATCAACAGGAAGGGAGTGCACCGGTTACGCTCACTTCCTGTTTATTAACCTGTCTGGTCTGAAGGCGGGGAGACAGAAGTTGGTGTTGATTGAACGTGGGACTCGCGGGACTTCACAACCACATGTGAGCCCCGGCACCGCAATCATGGACACTGCTAAAAAAGCACCAGTACTAGAGGGGAGTATAGACTTTAGTATTTTACCTGGGGGAAACATGTGAAATCAGAATAGGTTATCCTATTAGAGGACAACCCTTTTAATGTACACATCATTTGTGGAATAAGACTCCGTGCCCAGTGGGATGAAACTGTGCCGCATCATGGCAAGCATTGTACGGATGTAAATGTCCATCCATGCTTAACGAGATCTTACAAGTAACTGATTTGACTTCTGTATTTGGAAATTTGTGATATAAAAATGTTTAAAAAAAATTGCGTTTTTTTCAAAATTTTGGCTAAAAAAAATAAATTGGCAATGATCTAAGAAAAAAAAAAACCAAAAAAAACCTGTCAATACCGCTAACAATCAAAAACAAATAAGACCAGAACTGAGAAACTGATGTATTTGATATGGATTCCATTAAACAACCAAGGTTTACTGAAAAAATAAATACAGTATATACTGTAGAAATCCCCTCCATGAATGCCCACCATTACCCAACCACAGAAAGCAATAATAAAGTGTGTGTACTCGTCAGAGCTCGCGGCTGAGCGCTGGTAATGAACGTATGTTCCGCCATCTCTAATAAACTCATTTCTGCAGAAAGCAAACAAATTGAAAGCATGATCAAATACATTATTACTACAGATGTTTGATTTTTATCCCTATCTCATTAGAATAATAAAGAAACTCTGGAGAACAAAGCTGCAGCGTAGAGCAGCTGGATCCATCTCATTATATGCGGATATTACCGATGGTTAGAATTGAGAACGTTCCCTTTGATTTAAAAATAAAATGACAGAATACAAATCTGAAGCAAAACATAATCCAAAGATAATAATACACAGCAGAGCCACATTGTCCTAGACCTAGAGAATATTGGACATATTAGTTTCCTCTATATCTAGTCTACAAAGTGTCATATTACATAGAAAAATGGTGCGATTATAGAGTATGTTGGGGGAAAAAATGCCATGTAAAAAAAAAAATACTGAAATTTTTCCAAAGCTGCTGCATTTCTGCCACAGTTTTACATAATTGATATAAAACACTACAAAATGTGACTTTATTATTAAGAGATCTGTGAATTTGGATTGGTCATGGATGTTTTATAGATAGCGGCCCAACCTTTGCATTAGTGGTCTCTAAATGTATGAGGATCCCAACATTTGTCTGAATGTCAGAGAAAATAGGAATGAAATTAACTTGAAGCAGATCAGTCAACTTAAAGGGAACCAATCAGCAGGATTTTCCTATATAACCTAAAGCCAGTGCTATACTGGCACTATCAGGCTGATTCTATACATACCTTTAGTAGTCAGCTCGGACGTTTAGGTTTTTAAATCCAAGAAAGTAAAGTTTGTAAAATCATCAGCTTCTTGAGTGACAGAAGCTGAGGATCAGATAATAGCAGTGGGGGGAGGGGGTCTTCATACTTATCCCCTCCCCCTGTTAAATCAATTGTATAATACTTATGCAAATTCTAACTCTTCCCTAGCGTGACCTGTGTGAGGTCATACCCATGTGACCAGAAGGGGCGGGGCCTCCCAACAAAGCGGATACCGGGAAGTAATATTTTTCTGTTTGCTGAGGCCCCGCCCCTTCTGGTCACATGGGTATGACCTCACACAGGTCCTGCTAGGTAAAAGTTAAAATGATTGTATAATCCTTATGCCAATTCTAACAGAGGGAGGGGATAACTATGAATACCCCCTCAGATATTATCGGATCCCCAGCTGCTGTCACTCAAGAAGCTGATGATTTTATAAACTTTACTTACTTGGATTTCAAAACCTAAACATCGGAGCTGGCCACTAAAAGGTATGTAGAGAATCAGCCTGATAGTGCCAGTATAGCACTGGCTTTAGGTTATATATGAAAATCCTGGTGATTGGTTCCCTTTAAGGTGTTTCCTAGAAAAATGCTCGGGTTCTCTATTGACTTGCATTAGGTTCGTTATTGATGATGAATACTGGAATAGTACTAGACATTTGGTACGTACATCCCAAACCCAAATATTTAGTATTCACTCATCACTAGTAAGCACCCATTTTTGTTCATGAACCTGAAAACTTCACTTCCACATTCATTCTAAGTATTCCTCTCTGTGTTGAATGCAGAAGTGGAACTGATGAGGTCGAGAAGGGGAGCTGCAGATCTGATCCTTGCTCATTTAGCAGGTGGTAAGTGGATTATTTTTTTTACCAAGTTCCTTTTTTCTTCTAATTTTAGTTGCAGCACGCTACAATATTAGGGGCGTGTGTGTGAACTGAGAAGATTTTGAAGACCACAGTTACAATATAGATTTGTAGACAATCCCCCCACACACACAAAAAAACAAAACAAAAACCAAAAAGGTGGCTCAATTGCACAATCTTTCTCCATTTTTTTATATTATATTATATATATATATTACCTGTACCATCATGGCCTATGGAATACTTTATTCTGCTCAGCTGATAAACAAGCCAGAGCACAGATGCACAAGACTTGATCCAAGCTAGATTAAAAGGGAATTACAAAGACAAATCCTATTAACCCTTCCCCCCTTTTTTTTTATCTTCTAGTAGTCAAATACTCTGATTGTTTCAGTATGCAATTGTTGCCTCAACAGAAAAGGAAAAGAAGGAAAGGAAAGGAAAAGAAGGAAAAGAAAGGAAAAGAAAGGAAAAGAAAGGAAAAGAAGGAAAGGAAAGGAAAAGAAAAGAAGGAAAGGAAAGAAAAAGAAGGAAAGGAAAGAAAAAGAAGGAAAGGAAAGAAAAAGAAGGAAAGGAAAGGAAAAGAAGGAAAGGAAAGAAAAAGAAGGAAAGGAAAGAAAAAGAAGGAAAGGAAAGAAAAAGAAGGAAAGGAAAGAAAAAGAAGGAAAGGAAAGAAAAAGAAGGAAAGGAAAGAAAAAGAAGGAAAGGAAAGAAAAAGAAGGAAAGGAAAGAAAAAGAAGGAAAGGAAAGGAAAAGAAGGAAAGGAAAGAAAAAGAAGGAAAGGAAAGAAAAAGAAGGAAAGGAAAGAAAAAGAAGGAAAGGAAAGAAAAAGAAGGAAAGGAAAGAAAAAGAAGGAAAGGAAAGGAAAAGAAGGAAAGGAAAGGAAAAGAAGGAAAGGAAAGGAAAAGAAGAAAGGAAAGGAAAAGAAGAAAGGAAAGGAAAAGAAGGAAAGTAAGGGAAAAGAAGAAAGGAAAGGAAAAGAAGGAAAGTAAAGGAAAAGAAGAAAGGAAAGGAAAAGAAGGAAAGGAAAGGAAAAGAAGGAAAGGAAAGGAAAAGAAGGAAAGAAAAAGAAGGAAAGAAGAAAAAGACAAGCTATAAATGTATTCTGCAGAGCAGCCATCTTATCTCTGCTCCATGGGTTACCACAGTCAAATTTTTGAGGGTGACACACATTTTGTTTTTAACAAAGTTCACTGCTTCAGTTATTATAATTTCAATAGATTGTATGAATATTGATTTGATTGAAAAGTCATTCCATGCCATTGAAATTAACTTAATGAGGCTGTTCTCTACTCGGACAACGCCTTCCCAATCCCTATGTACCCCCATAGTAAAATAAGAACACCTATATTCACCCCCGGTGTCGGCACGGTTCTAGCAGTGTTGGTTGGTACTTGCTCTTGCGAGGATTTCATGATATTGTAAAGTCACACAATCACTGCGGTCAATTAGTGAGGGCTTCACTGTCCCTTCCATCGGCCATAACTTACATCCACAGGAAGTGGGAGCTGCGGCTGCTTTTTCACTTGCTTCAGATGTCTGATTTGTCTGAATGAAGGGAGACTGAAGCAGCTACTGATTTGACTCAGGAATCACATGTCATAACGGGAGACCCAGTGCGACATTGCTGGAACGGCACCAGCAACGGAAGAAAAAAAAAAAAAAGTATAAATATTATTTATTAAGGGAAAATATAGGGACTGAGAAGGGGTTGTCAAAGTAGTGGACAGCTGACCCTGTTCAGTAAACTCAATTCTTAGATAAATGGTAGTTCGGCTGCACTCAGTAATTAAGTTAAAGGTGGTTAGTTTCAGAATTTCTCTGCATAAAACATGCTGCTTTCAGATGAGGTAGCAAAGACCTGCTGACAGATTCCCTTTAAGATTGTTTTGTTTTCTTTTTTTTTGGACACGCTACTTTGGAAAATGGTGTTTTAATCCCCCAGTGGAGCCATTCAGAGACTGCAAGTGGCTCTCCCTAGGGTACCAGCTACCATCATTAACTGAAGCAAGCTGGCGCTTTGTGTTCGATGTATCATGAATGACACAGCCAAGCACCCGTGATACTCGGCCGAGCACCAAGCAATCTCAAGCACCCCAATGCTCGATCGAGTATCAACATTATTAACAACAATCAGCAAAAATATTGCTGGTAAGAACCTGCACAGCACACACATAAATGATCTGCAGAACACTGGCCTAAAGCTGTATTACCATTATATGGTCAGTGTATGGAGGTAATATCAGTCTTAACCCCTTCACCCCCGGCCACTAAAACACCCTAATGACCGGGCCATTTTTTGCAATTCTGACCAGTGTCACTTTGACAGGTTATAACTCTGGAACGCTTCAACGGATCCTGGCGATTCTGAGATTGTTTTTTCGTGACATATTGTACTTCATGTCAGTGGTAAATTTAGGCCGATATTTTTTGCGTTTATTTGTGAAAATTTAGGAAATTTGGCGAAAATTTTGAAAATTTCGCAATTTTCAAACTTTGAAAATTTATGCCCATAAATCTGAGAGATATGTCACACAAAATAGTTACTAAATAACATTTCCCACTTGTGTACTTTACATCAGCGCAATTTTCGAAACAAATTTTTTTTCCGTTAGGAAGTTAGAAGGGGTCAAAGGTCATCAGCAAATTCTCATTTTTCCAACAAAATTTACAAAATAATTTTTTTAGGGACCACATCACATTTGAGGTGACTTTGAGAGGCCTAGGTGAAAATACAGAAAATACCCAAAAGTGACCCCATTCTAAAAACTACACCCCTCACACTGCTCAAAACCACATCCAATAAGTTTATTAACCCTTTAGGTGCTTCACAGGAACCAAAGCAATGTGGAAGGAAAAAATGAAAATTTTACTTTTTAACACAAAAATGTTACTTTAGCCATAAAATTTTCATTTTTACAAGGGAGAAAAGAGAAAGTACACAATACAATTTATTGTGCATGTTCTCCTGAGTACGCTGATACCCCATATGTGGTAAAAATCAATTGTTTGGGCGCACGGCAGAGCTCGGAAGGGAAGGAGCGCCATTTGAATTTTTGAACGCAAAATTAGCTGCACTCATTAGCGGACGCCATGTCGGGTTTGAAGACCCCCTGAGGTGCCTAACCAATGGAGCTCCCCCACAAGTGACCCCATTTTGGAAACTAGAGCCCTCAAATAATTTTTCTAGATGTTTGGTGAGCACTTTGAACCCCTGGGGGCTTCACAGAAGTTTATAGCGTTGAGCCGTGAAAAGAAAAACATTTTTTTTTACAACAAAACGGTTGCTTCAACTAGGTAGCTTTTTTTTTCACAAGGCTATCAGGAAAAAATGCACCATAAAATGTATTGTGCATTTTCTCCTGAATACGCAGATACCTCATATGTGGTGGAAATCAAATCTTTGGACACACGGCAGTGCTCGGAAGGCAAGGAGCGCCATTTGAATTTTTGAGTGCAAAATTAGCTGCACTCATTAGCGGACGCCATGTGGGGTATGAAGACCCCCTGAGGTGCCTAAACAATGGCGCTCCCCCACAAGTCACCCCATTTTGGAAACTAGAGCCCTCAAATAATTTTTCTAGATGTTTGGTGAGCACTTTGAACACCTGGGGGCTTCACAGAAGTTTATAGCGTTGAGCCGTGAAAAGAAAAAAATTTTTTTTACCACAAAACTGTTGCTTCAACTAGGTAGCTTTTTTTTCACAAGGCTATCAGGAAAAAATGCACCATAAAATGTATTGTGCACTTTCTCCTGAGTACGCAGATACCTCATATGTGGTGGAAAGTAATTGTTTGGGCGCATGGCGGGGTTCAGAAGAGAAGGAGCGCCATTTGACAGCAAAATTGGTTGGAATCATTAGCGGACGCCATGTCACGTTTGGAGACCCCCTATGGTGCCTAAACAGTGGAGCTCCCCCACAAGTGACACCATTTTGGAAACTAGAGCCCTCAAACAATTTTTCTAGATGTTTGGTGAGCACTTTGAACACCTGGGGGCTTCACAGAAGTTTATAGCGTTGAGCCGTGAAAAGAATTTTTTTTTTTTTTACCACAAAACGGTTGCTTCAACTAGGTAGCTTTTTTTTTCACAAGGGTAACAGGAAAAAATGCACCATAAAACGTATTGTGCAATTTCTCCTGAGTACGCAGATACCTCATATGTGGTGGAAAGTAATTGTTTGAGCGCATGGCGGGGCTCAGAAGAGAAGGAGCGCCATTTGACTTTTCAAACGCAGACGCAGTGCACTGATCGGCCGCTGCAGGACGCACGGTCGGATGCGATAAAAAAAAGCGTCGGGGATACGTAAAAAAAAAAGTCACGCCAAAAATTGACCATGGATGCAGATACGTTATGTGCATCCCTGATCAGCGCTTGGCGGGATGCACGGACGGATGCGATACAAAAAGCGTCGCAAATACGGAAAAAAAAGTCACGCCAAAAATTGAGCAGGGATGCCGATCCGTTATCCGCATCCCTGATCAGCGCTTGGCGGGACGCACGGACGGATGAGGTGTAAAAATGGACAGGGGATACGGAAAAAAAAAAAAAAGTTATACTCACAGTACCCATAGGACTAGCAGGAGGATCACTGACCAGAAGAGCTGCAGAGGAACAGATGGCAGAGAGATGGACAGCTTTACAGGAGCAGCAGGCAGATCAGCAGAATGCCCAGGAAGGACCCAGCGATGGACGCAGATGTGATCAGGCCGGTGAAGACAGGGAAGAGGACGTCGGGGGAGAGCTGAGGGGGAGAGGGGGGGGTGAGAGCAGAGGGGGGGTTGAGAGCAGAGGGAGGGGGGGGTTGAGAGCAGAGGGGGAGGGGGTAGAGCAGAGGAGGAGACCGGAGAGGGAGCTGCAGAAGCAGAACAGAGATAATGGGGGAGGCAGTCAGATTGCGGGGGGAGCAGATCGGGATGTCGGGGGGGGGGGGTTGGGGGGAGCAGATCGCGGGGGGGGGCACGGCAGGGGCTATCACGGCAGCGCGCAGGGGCACCACGGGAGCGCGCACGGGCTGCAAAGTGAGCACAGTACTCACGTGGAGCAGCGGTGGCCTCAGCTATGGCGGCGGCGGCAGCAGCGGCGGTGGCGTGGTACCACAAGTACCAGCCACTGCACGCTGCAGACATGTTGGGGGAGGGCTCGCAGGCCAGCACAGGCCTGGGGAGGGCGGCCACCGGCAGATCAGACCGCCCCACTGCACACTGATTGGAGCGATTGCGCGTCATAGCACGATCGCTCCAATCAGTGCTGCAGGGGCTGGGGGCGACATGTTTGAGGTCCACCTATGATATGCTGCAGCAGCTGCGGCATCTCATAGCTGGATCTCACAGGATCGCACTAATTCGGGCATTATTTTTGCCGAAATTAGTGCGATCGATGTGGTTGGCGGTTCAGATTTGAACAGCCAATCACATCGATCGTCGATAGGGGGTGGCGATGCCGCCCCCCCTGGGGTCAAGCAAAGGTCCCCTGCTGTAAGAAACAGCAGGGGACATCATTTGAAAGCCGTTGCTATGGCCACGGCAATCAAATGAAGTTTAGGCCGTAAAATTACGTCCCTGGTCGTTAAGTCACGTTAAAATAGGACGTAATTTTACGGCCCGCGGTCGTGAAGGGGTTAATACAGTGGTCTTGGTTAAAGGGGCTGTGCAGGCTTGAAGCTTAAAAGGGGTTATTCGGCTTATTTTACCTTTTATGTCATTTCACTTTTGGGCTACATTGGGGCAGATAAGTAGATAGTAACTACCTACCTGTCCTGCTGTCAGCCCCTCTCCCATTTGACCGCTCCTGCCGTGATTTTGCTGCCTTCTGTGACATCATGTCGAGAGGGACAGGACCTTGTTGACGGGCAACACAGCAGACTTCATGTTGCAGGCCTGCTGGATGCAGGCCTGCTGGACATATCCCGTAGTGGTCTCAAAGACCCTGCTCGTAGGCCACATGCGGCCCCTGATGCTGCTTGCGGCGCATAGGCCCGTGGCCCCCTTGCTGATCGCTGCCTGTGCAGGGGCCGCCGCTGACAGAGCTTTCTATCAGAGGACAGATTTATGGGTGCTGCGCAAGGACGAACTCTGCATACAGCTAGTGCAATAATCAGACGCTAGCCAATCAGAGGTCAGCAGCTGATCACTGGAAAACTGTACAGAGAGCTCGGCCCTGCGCAGCACCCGGGAATCTGTCCTCTGATATAAAGAGCTGTCAGAGGCGGCCCCTGCACCGGCAGCGTTCAAGAAGCAGGAAACAGGCCATCGAGAGAATGAGAATAGTTGAGAAGAATGTGTCTGTTTTTTTTACATGTGTTAAGAATGGCACAATATGGGACACTACTATAAGAAGAGTACCAAGAAAGGGCACATTACTACATTTACATTACTTTATATGTGCGGTGGATGTGATGTGAGGTTATTGTGCCGTTACAGATGAGAGGTAGTATCACTGCCCTGTATTTCCAATGCTCGAGCAATCAGTGCTGAGCAAAATACTGACAGCCAATGAATGTGCAGAGGGTGGGGATGGACAGTGAGGTCGGGCGGCGCCAGCTCTGACTGTGAGGTTTGGCAACCAAGGAGAGAAAAAAGTCAAGCTTGGTTGAGTTGCAGATAAATAAAGTGATAATTTAAGAGGAACAAAAGTCAGAAAACAAAAAAAAAAAATAAAATGTAGGAATGTTTTATATGACAATACAGCACAGATTAGCGTAAACAATTTTTTGAGTTTGTCGGACAAGTCCTTTAAGTTTGCAGTGACTGCAGACTTCTGAATCCTCATAGTGCTCGCACACATAATTGGTTTAAGAATGACATCAATTCTCTATTTCTGTATTAGAAGTATAGTAACATTTTCCTGCGTACAGAGTGAGCTCTTAACATATGTCTACGCATTAAAATATGAGTTTCTGCTAATTTTCTACTCTTCTATGGCTAAAAATACTCTTCAAAATCCACTGGTTGCAAATTTTTCCTTCTACTTTCTTGGAGTGGAAAATGAAGTGCAGCAAATATTCTGTTTTCCCAACTAGAAAACTCCTCAGTACAGTCACTCCCTTTTTGTGAAAACACTGGCTCCTCGGGAAAACAGGGTTAAATTTAATTAATTAAACTCCCCCCCATCCCGGCTCAGACTAGTGTTTAAATGTGTTTTACCTGGATTGGCGATCCCCAGAGAGAGAGGCCTTCTCCTCTTTCATCCCATCATGTCAGACAAAGTAGTGCTGCTATAATCTGCTTACTAATTGTTATCCAGATAGAGGATCATTTATTACCACGTGCCAGGTTACATTATCCTGAACTGTCTCATTGACTTGCTCTGATATTGCCAAAAGTGCATTTAACTTAATACTATAATCACACATATATGAAGGTACGGTAAATGCACTTTGTACATATATACAGTACAGACCAAAAGTTTGGACACACCTTCTCATTTAAAGAGTTTTCTTTATTTTCAGGACTCTGAAAATTGTAGATTCACATTGAAGGCATCAAAACTATGAATTAAAACATGTGGAATGAAATGCTTAAAAAAAGGGCCACCTTTTGCTTTCATTACTGCTTTGCGCACTCTTGGCATTCTCTTGATGAGCTTCAAGAGGTAGTCACCGGAAATGGTTTTCCAACAGTCTTGAAGGAGTTCCCAGAGATGCTTAGCACTAGTTGGCCCTTTTGCCTTCACTCTGCGGTCCAGCTCACCCCAAACCATCTCAATTGGGTTCAGGTCTGGTGACTGTGGAGACCAGGTCATCTGGCGTAGCACCCCATCACTCTCCTTAAATAGCCCTTACACAGCCTGGAGGTGTGTTTGGGGTCATTGTCCTGTTGAAAAATAAAATGATGGTCCAACTAAACGCAAACCGGATGGCATAGCATGCCGCTGCAAGATGCTGTGGTGGCCATGCTGGTTCAGTATGCCTTCAATTTTGAATAAATCCCCAACAGTGTCACCAGCAAAGCCCCCCCAGACCATCACACCTCCTCCTCCATGCCTCGCGGTGGGAACCAGCCATGTAGAGTCCATCCTCCACCTTTTCTACAAAGACACAGTTGGTTGGATCCAAAGATACCAGATTTGGACTCATCAGACCAAAGCACAGATTTCCACTGGTCTAATGTCCATTCCTTGTGTTCTTTAGCCTAAACAAGTCTCTTCTGCTTGTTGCCTGTCCTTAGCAGTGGTTTCCAAGCAGCTATTTTACCATGAAGGCCAGCTGCACAAAGTCTCCTCTTAACAGTTGTTCTAGAGATGAGAATGTGTGTCCAAACTTTTGGTCTGTACTGTATGTAGCGACAAAGGAGCATCTCATTATTCATTTTACAAACTACCCAGTAGATTACTATATAGAAGCATAGGTACATTTGTGAATGTAATATTTGCATGTAGTTGATCAGTGGGCCCCCAGAGTGAATATTACTAGTGGGCCTCTGCCACCCCAGTCTGACACTGTAAAGACACACACTCATTTATGTAGTGAGTACATCCCTCAGATTTCTGTAAATATTTTAATATAGCTTTTCATGGAATAACACTGAAGATATGTAGTCCGTGTACAACTTGTATCAGTGTAAATTTGGTGCCCTCTGAATAACACACAGCCATTAATTTAATGTCTAAACCGCTGGCAACAAAAGTCAGTTCACCCCTCAGTGAAAATGACCATATTTTGCCCAATTAGGCAATTTCCCTCCCAGGGGTTATGTGACTCATTAGTGCTACATGGTCTCATGTGTGATTGGGGAGCAGGGGTGGTAAATTTGGGGTTATCGCTCACACACTCTCTCATACTGGTCACTGGGAGCTCAACATGGCTCCTCATGGGAAAGAATTCTATGAGGATCTGAAAAAAAGTGTTGCTCTACAGATGGCCTAGGGCAGGGGTGGGGAACCTCCGGCCCGCGGGCCGTATGCGGCCCCCGATGACATTTCCCTCCCTGCTGTACATGCCTCCCGGACCTGTGCTGTGTGACTCCTCCTCCCCTAGTGCTCTCCGTGCTGCCACATAGTGCTCTCCGTGCTGCCACATAGTGCTCTCCGTGCTGCCACATAGTGCTCTCCGTGCTGCCACATAGTGCTCTCCGTGCTGCCACATAGTGCTCTCCGTGCTGCCACATAGTGCTCTCCGTGCTGCCACATAGTGCCCCCCCCTGCTGCCACCTAGTGCTTTCTGTGCTGCCACCTAGTGTTCTGTGCTGCCAGCTAGCGGTCTCTGTGCTGCCAGCTAGCGCTCTCTGTGCTGCCAGCTAGCGCTCTCTGTGCTGCCAGCTAGCGCTCTCTGTGCTGCCAGCTAGCGCTCTCTGTGCTGCCAGCTAGCGCTCTCTGTGCTGCCAGCTAGCGCTCTCTGTGCTGCCAGCTAGTGCTCTCTGTGCTGCCAGCTAGTGCTCTCTGTGCTGCCAGCTAGTGCTCTCTGTGCTGCCAGCTAGTGCTCTCTGTGCTGCCAGCTAGTGCTCTCTGTGCTGCCAGCTAGTGTTGTCCATTGTGCCGCCTAGTGCTCTCTCCAGTGATGTACAGTCAGGGCCAGAAATATTTGGACAGTGACACAAGTTTTGTTATTTTAGCTGTTTACAAAAACATGTTCAGAAATACAATTATATATATAATATGGGCTGAAAGTGCACACTCCCAGCTGCAATATGAGAGTTTTCACATCCACATCGGAGAAAGGGTTTAGGAATCATAGCTCTGTAATGCATAGCCTCCTCTTTTTCAAGGGACCAAAAGTAATTGGACAAGGGACTCTAAGAGCTGCAATTAACTCTGAAGGCGTCTCCCTCGTTAACCTGTAATCAATGAAGTAGTTAAAAGGTCTGGGGTTGATTACAGGTGTGTGGTTTTGCATTTGGAAGCTGTTGCTGTGACCAGACAACATGCGGTCTAAGGAACTCTCAATTGAGGTGAAGCAGAACATCCTGAGGCTGAAAAAAAAGAAAAAATCCATCAGAGAGATAGCAGACATGATTGGAGTAGCAAAATCAACAGTCGGGTACATTCTGAGAAAAAAGGAATTGACTGGTGAGCTTGGGAACTCAAAAAGGCCTGGGCGTCCACGGATGACAACAGTGGTGGATGATCGCTGCATACTTTCTTTGGTGAAGAAGAACCCGTTCACAACATCAACTGAAGTCCAGAACACTCTCAGTGAAGTAGGTGTATCTGTCTCTAAGTCAACAGTAAAGAGAAGACTCCATGAAAGTAAATACAAAAGGGTTCACATCTAGATGCAAACCATTCATCAATTCCAAAAATAGACAGGCCAGAGTTAAATTTGCTGAAAAACACCTCATGAAGCCAGCTCAGTTCTGGAAAAGTATTCTATGGACAGATGAGACAAAGATCAACCTGTACCAGAATGATGGGAAGAAAAAAGTTTGGAGAAGAAAGGGAACGGCACATGATCCAAGGCACACCACATCCTCTGTAAAACATGGTGGAGGCAACGTGATGGCATGGGCATGCATGGCTTTCAATGGCACTGGGTCACTTGTGTTTATTGATGACATAACAGCAGACAAGAGTAGCCGGATGAATTCTGAAGTGTACCGGGATATACTTTCAGCCCAGATTCAGCCAAATGCCGCAAAGTTGATCGGACGGCACTTCATAGTACAGATGGACAATGACCCCAAGCATACAGCCAAAGCTACCCAGGAGTTCATGAGTGAAAAAAAGTGGAACATTCTGCAATGGCCAAGTCAATCACCAGATCTTAACCCAATTGAGCATGCATTTCACTTGCTCAAATCCAGACTTAAGACGGAAAGACCCACAAACAAGCAAGACCTGAAGGCTGCGGCTGTAAAGGCCTGGCAAAGCATTAAGAAGGAGGAAACCTAGCGTTTGGTGATGTCCATGGGTTCCAGACTTAAGGCAGTGATTGCCTCCAAAGGATTCGCAACAAAATATTGAAAATAAAAATATTTTGTTTGGGTTTGGTTTATTTGTCCAATTACTTTTGACCTCCTAAAATGTGAAGTGTTTGTAAAGAAATGTGTACAATTCCTACAATTTCTATCAGATATTTTTGTTCAAACCTTCAAATTAAACGTTACAATCTGCACTTGAATTCTGTTGTAGAGGTTTCATTTCAAATCCAATGTGGTGGCATGCAGAGCCCAACTCGCGAAAATTGTGTCACTGTCCAAATATTTCAGGACCTAACTGTATATGCCCCAGCCTTTTCTGGGATGTACTGTTTATGACGCAGCCTCTCCTGTGATGTATATCCCTCAGTGTCTCCTGTGACGTATATGCCCCAGCCTCTCCTGTGATGTTTATGCCCCAGCCTTTTCTAGGATGTACTGTATATGACGCAGCCTCTCCTGGGATGTATATGCCTCAGTGTCTCCTGTGATGTATATGCCTCAGTGTCTCCTGTGATGTATATGCCTCAGTGTCTCCTGTGATGTATATGCCTCAGTGTCTCCTGTGATGTATATGCCCCCAGCCTCTCCAGACCAAAACAAACCTGGAAAAGCAGTTGTGAGAAACAAAATGATCAATATCACCGAACATCACAGCCGCTCCAGCCACCACATTAGGGGTGAGTTAATTAATTGTTTGACCAAATATAGCCTGGTCGTTTTCAAGTTGATAATTTGGTGCGGCCCCCGAAGGTTGGTAGAAAATTCCAAATGGCGCCCGGCAGTAAAAAGGTTCCCCACCCCTGGCCTAGGGCATCCTTAAATGGAAGAAGTTAGGAGCGCAAGGTCTCCAACATCCACCAGCTCCGTGAGGTCATCGAGGATGGAAGAGGATCCGGTGCCTCCTGTGACGCTCTAGTGAACTCCATGCCCAAGAGAGTTAAGGCAATGCTCAAAAATATTGGTGGCCGAACAAAGTATTCACAATCTGGGTACAATTCGGCCATTTTCACTTAGGGGTGTACACACTTTTGTTGCCAGTGGTTTAGACATTAATGGCTGTGTGTTGAGTTATTTAGAGGACACCAAATTTACACCAATATACAAGCTGCACACTGACTACTTTACATTGTATCAAATTGTCATATCTTCAGTGTTGTCCCTGGAAAGATATGAAATATTTACATATATTATTTTGAGTGGTGTACTCACGTTTGTGATATACATATAAAACCCCTAAAATGGACTGACAAATTTGTTGGCACTTTTTTCAAAACTGTGGGTAAACAACTTTGTTTCAAGCATGTGATGCTCGTTCAAACCCATCTATGGCAAGTAACGTGTAGGCAATATGAAAATCACACCTGCAACCAGATAAAAAAGGGGGAGAAGTTGACAGCCTTTGCAATGTAATTCAGTGTGTGCCACACCCAGAAGTAATAGACTACGTTCTGGTGTCTGCCTGCAGAAAACATATATGCCCAAAAATGGTGCAAAACAGAGCACATGCTGACTCAGTCTGCTCCATTATAGTCAACGGCCCCATAGGCTATGCGTCCGAAAACTGTTTTGCCAGGGGGAGTCCGACGGATGCCCTGACAGGACCACTGAACGTAGGTAAAAACGCAATGTGAAAGTGGCCTAAGCCTGGAGAAAAGAAAGAGGAGAAAAGAACTGACTGTGGACTTGAGAACCAAAATTATTGAAAAGGATAATGTACAGTGGGTACAGAAAGTATTGAGACCCCTTTACATTTTTCCCTCTGTTTCATTGCAACCAGTTGGTAAATTCAAAAAAGTTCATTTTTTTTCTCGTTAATGTACACTCTGCACCCCATCTTGACAAAAAAAAAAAAAAATCAAATGTAGAAATTTTTTTTGCAAATTTATTAAACTTGAAAAACTGAAATATCACATGGTCATAAGTATTCACACCCTTTGCTCAGTGTTGAGTAGAAGCTAGTTCAGCCATGATTCTTCTTGGGAATGATGCAACAAGTTTTTCACACCTGGATTTAGGGATCCTCTGCCATTCTTCCTTGCAGATCCTCTCCAGTTCCGTCAGCTTGGATGGTGAACGTTGGTGGACAGCCATTTTCAGGTCTCTCCAGAGATGCTCAATTGGGTTTAGGTCAGGACTCTAGCTGGGCCAGTCAAGAATGGTCAGAGTTGTTTTGAAGCCACTCCTTTGTTATTTTAGCTGTGTGCTTAGGGTCAGTGCCTTGTTGGAAGGTGAACCTTCAGCCAAATCTGAGGTCCAGAGCACTCTGTAAGAGGTTTTCTTCCAGGATATCCCTGTACTCGGCTGCATTCACCTTTCCTTCAATTGCAACCAGTCGTCCTGTCCCTGCAGCTGAAAAACACCCCCATCGCATGATGCTGCCACCACCATGTTTCACTGTTGGGATTGTATTGGGCAGGTGATGAGCAGTGCCTGGCTTTCTCCACACATACTGCTTAGAATTATCACCATAAAGTTCTACCTTCTTATCAGACCAGAGAATCTTATTTCTCATAGTCTGGGAGCCCTTCATGTGTTTGTTTTTTTTTTGCAAACTCTATGTGGGCTTTTATATGACTTGCACTGAAGAGAGGCTTCCGTTGGGCGGTGGAGGGCTGCAGTGATGGTTGACTTTGTGGAACTTTCTCCCATCTCTCTACTGCATCTCTGGAGCTCAGACACAGTGATCTTGGGGTTCTTCTTTACCTCTCTCACCAAGGCTCTTCTCCCATGATTGCTCAGTTTGGCTGGACGGCCAGGTCTAGGAAGAGTTCTGGTGGTCACAAACGTCTTCCATTTAAGGATTATGGATGCCATTGTGCTCTTAGGAACCTTGAGTACTGCAGAAATTCTTTTGTAACCTTGGCCAGATCTGTGCCTTGCCATAATTCTGTCGTTGAGCTCCTTGGGCAGTTCATTTGACCTCATGATTCTCATTTGGTCTGATATGCACTGTAAGGTGTGAGGTCTTATATAGACAGGTGTGCGCCTTTCCAAATCAAGTCCTATCAGTTTAATTAAACACAGCTGGACTCCAATGAAGGAGTAGAACCATCTCAGGGTATGTGCGCACGTTGCTTTTTACCTGCTTTTTACCTGCTTTTTTGCTGCTTTTTCTTCTGCGCTGTTTAATGCCAAAATGGATGTGTTCTTCTATTCAAGCAAAGTCTATGGGAATTTGGGTTTCTTGTTCACACTATGTTGTTCAAAATGCTGCCTTTTTGTGGCAGAACTTTGGTCGAAAACTCAGCTTTGCAGTGCAAAACCCAAATGGCAAAAACAATTGACATGTTGCTTCTTTGAAAAGCTGAGTTTTTGACCAAAGTTCTGCCACAAAAAGGCAGCATTTTGAACAACATAGTGTGAACAAGAAACCCAAATTCCCATAGACTTTGCTTGAATAGAAGAACACATCCATTTTGGCATTAAACAGCGCAGAAGAAAAAGCAGCAAAAAAGCAGGTAAAAAGCAGGTAAAAAGCAACGTGCGCACATACCCTCAAGGAGGATCACAAGGAAATGGACAGCATGTGACTTAAATATGAGTGTCTGAGCAAAGGGTCTGAATACTTATAACCATGTGATATTTCAGTTTTCTTGTTTAATAAATTTGCAAAAATTTCTACATTTTTTTTTTCCTCTGTCAAGCTGGGTGCAGAGTGTACATTAATGAGAAAAAAAATGAACTCTTTTGAATTTACCAAATGGCTGCAATGAAACAGTGAAAAATTTAAAAGGGGTCTGAATACTTTCCGTACCTACTGTAAAAGTAGTAAACTAAGAAAATACAAAAAGGGTTTCTGAGTTAAGGTTGAACATGAAGCATGTGTATAACCCGATTTGTCAAAATAAAGGAATTTCAAGTATGAAATGTGATCACATGAGCTCATAAGAGGACAAGCAGGTCGAAGTCTGAGTCACAAGGATTATCTGCTTACAGAAACAAAAGGTTAACTAAACTGATTGTTCTTCACGGACTGTGAATTCACTCGACAGACTCTGCACCGGAAATCTGAGACAATTTACAGAGCAAAACATTAATGCCCAATCCACGGAGGGGTGAAAACAGAGGAGAATTAAAGGGAACCCATCACCTGATTCTTGCGGTCCCTAACTTTTGAAGCCTGACTCGACTGGAGTTTCCCATTAAGGGGAGACTTCCGATTATCACATCTAGAAGATGTAGATTTGGGAGATTTTTATTGCTGATTTATTTTTCAAATTCTGGTTTACTTCACCCTTAAGCTGGGTTCACACAACTGTATTTTCTCCATCCGAGAAAAACGGTCTGATTATGCTGATCAGTCTCGGATACAAGTTTGATTAGAGTGGGATCTGTGTCTCAGATGTGGAGAAGAATTAAAAAATATAATAAATAATAATAATGATAATAATAAAGTTTCTCCATATGTGAAAATTGGACCGCACTTGGGTTTCATCACAGTGTGATCCGATTTTTTTTATGGGCCCAAAGACAAATGGCCGAGTGCCATCCGATTCTTGACAAGATGTGTTTGTATAATGTAGTATAGTTCACCTGATAAGCCATGTCTCTTACCTCATGTGCAGGGCATTGCAGTACCTTAGGTAGCCATGGTTACGACCACACACATAGTGATAGCCTAAGTGCACACACTGCGTTTTTTTGACGCTGCGTTTGTGCGTTTTTTAGCGCTAAAACCGCAAAGAAATGCAGCGTCTTTAAAAACGCATGAAATTTGGTGCGTTTTTGGCTGCATTTTTGATCTCTGCGTTTTGCTGCATTTTTTTTTATCAGTGAACATTGCCATTAAAGATTGTTGAGAAAAAAAAAAAAAGGTCGATGTCATTTCCTTCTTCCATATGTTCTTCATTCTCCACTAGTGTATGCAGGAGAGCAGACAGCTGCAGAACTACAAGGCTCAGCATGCTCCATCCAGGCTTGTATGCTGGAGGGAGAGTCAGGGGGAACAGACCTACAAGGCTCAGCATCCTCCATCCACTAGTGTATGCAGGAGAGCACACAGTAGCTGTCGAACTACAAGGCTCAGCATCCTCCTTCCAGGACTGTATGCAGGATTTCTTTGCCCCCCCAAACAAAAAAAATGACATGGGCTTCACCATATTTTTGTATGCTAGCCAGGTACAGCAGGTAGGTACAGGCTGCCCCCAACCCCCAGCTGCCTATTTGTACCCGGCTGGGAACCAAAAATATAGGAAAGCCCCCCCTTTTTTTTTTTTAATTATTTCATAAATTTCATGAAATAATTAATAAAAAAATAAAAAAAAAAAAAAAAGACGTGAGCTTTGCCTAATTTTTGTGTCCAGCCGGGTACAACTAGGCAGCTGGGGATTGGAATCCACAGTGCAGGGTGCCCATGCTTTCTGGGCACCCCCGCTGCGAATTGCAGTCCGCAGCCACCCCAGAAAATGTCGCTTTCATAGAAGCGCCATCTTCTGGCGCTGTATCCAACTCTTCCAGCTGCCCTGGTGACGGTGGCTCGCTGGGTAATAATGGGGTTAGGGCTAGCTGTGTATTATCAGCTGGCCCTAAGCCCGAAATTCATGGTGTCACGCCAATATTAGGCATGGCCACCATGAATTTCTAGTAAAGATAAAAAAAAACAAAACACACAGAAAAATATTTTTATTAGAAATAAACACAACACAATTAGTGACTCCATCTTTATTGAAAAAAGAGCCCCCCTCCGCAGTAATCCTGGGTCAGGGTCCCGCGCCGTCCAATCCGGATCCAATATCCTCTGATCGGTTTGCTGGAAGGCAAAGCGATCAGATGATGTGTCAGGTTCTAGGCCTGAATCACATCACACATCAGCTGATTGCATAAAAGCCATTTATACAATCAGATTATGAATCTGTGCAAAAAAAAACAAAAAAAACAAACAAACTCACTTATGTGCTGATTACCAGCAGCTCCTGGAGCGGAGTCTGATCCCGTCCGATCGCTGCAGGAGGTGCCGGTAACCAGGTTAAGCCGGCCGGGCGCTGGCGTCAGCCCGAGACTTACGATCAGCTGATGCGTCAGGTGACTGCATCAGGTGATGAGCGCCAGGTCCGGCAGGCATACGTACCTGGGGAGACTGCACACAGCCGGAGCGGCGATACCGTGAGAGGAGCTGGGAGCGGGCATGGCACCGGGAGTATGACTTTTTTTTTTTTCTACTGTTCACTTTTGATTTCGCAGCTGCCTCCACCTCCCGCCCAGACATGGCGCCGCACGGCAGCAGACATGCACAGGACTGGAGGTGGAAGCGGCGGTGACGGTACCGGGAGGATTCACGCTTCTGTGTTTACTGACAGAAGGAATCCTCTTCCTGTACATGTCACTTTACTACCCACCTCCTGCGTTTATAGCTGCGTTTTTGGTCTTAGAAACGCACCAAAACGCAGCTATAATAACAATTTGCGTTTCTCATTGCGTCTTTCAACATCCCATTGCACTCAATGGATGAAAAACGCGGGAATAAATTGACATGCTGCGTTTTTGTGGTCACCACAAAAACGCAGCTGAAAAAAAATGCTGTGTGCAGACAGCAAAAATGAAAACTCAGACTTTGCTGCGGGAAGCAAAGTTATGCAGTTTTCTGGGCAAAAACGCACCCGAAAAACGCCGCGAAAAACGCACTGTGTGAACTTACCCATAGTTAGTTGCTAGTGGTCGTAACCATGGCTAGCTAAGGTCCTGCAATGCACTGCACATGAGATAAGCCCCTTAGTGAATTGGAAGAACTACCGTATTTTTCGCTTTATAAGACGCACTTTTGTTCCCCCAAATTTTGGGGGAAAGTAGGGAGTGCGTCTTATAAGCCGAATATACGGGGGGGGTGTATGTATAATATATAAAATATATAATTACACACACACTGCAGGGTCCAGGGGAGGTGGGGGCAGCTCTGGAGCGCAGGTGAACGCTGCAGGCTGCAGCCTTTAATCTCCTGCTCCCGCTCATATAATATGCACAGCCGCTGTCCATCTCCGTGGTTCTGAAACCACACCTCAGTGAGGGGCTGGGGGAGCAGTGCATATTATTTGAGCATGCGTCCCCCTGTGATCGCACATGGCCCCCCTGTGTTAGATATGGCCCCCATGCTGCTGCTCATCCTAAAATAAAAAAGCTTTACTTACCCCCTCCAGCGTTTCTCCCTGGTGTCCCTGCTTCCACTGTGATCAGGCACGCAGAGATGAAGTCACTCTGCTGTGCCGATCACATGACCGGCACCAAGAACCAGGAAGTGGAGGAACAGAAGCAAGGAGGGAGACAGGAGGGAGATCAGCGCTGGAGGAGGTAAGGAAAGAGTGTTTTATTTTACTATGGGCAGCAGCATGGGGGCGATATCTAACACAGGGGGAACGTGTGCAATCCATAGGGGGCTATAGGCAGCACAGGGAACGTGTGCCATCACAAGGGGGCTATATTCAATATAAGGGGGCCATATCCAGATTAAGGGGGCTAATTTTAGGATGGGGGGGCTATGAGGGACATATACCCTATATGATTTGTTAGACGGACACTGGCATCATAAGATGGACCCCACTTAACATTAAAAAAAAAAATTCTTTTCCTTCACCAAATTTGGGGGTGCGTCTTATAAAGCGAAAAATACGGTATATTATATTTCAAATTGGAGGCATTTGCTAATATTATCATTACATCTACTACATATTGAAAGGAATACCCCCGAAGTCTGGTTAAACTTGCACCCAAAAACTATCTTCCCGGCATTGCACAACATTTGCTATGCATTGTAGATTGTATTTTTCTGACAGCGTGGGCAAGGCTTAGTGAAAAGGGGAAGAGACTTGAAAGGACGTTTAAAAGAGAGAAACACTATATATAAAAAAAAAAGTATAAAACTAATTAAAGAAATATAGCAAGTAAAAAACAAACACATTAACATGTCAATTTACATAATATCTGGCCACAGCGTTTTCCGAAGCAAAAAAAAAATAAAATAAAAAAATGCTGTAATTTTCCTAGAAATGTTATCCTGATCCAGGGGAGTCTTCATAGTGTCACTGAAATATCGGAGCATTTCAGAGTTAAAGATATATCACACAGCCAGTGTCTGATGCATATATAAAATCACTGCAGGGGAGCGGGCTGGCAGAAGCCGCCGGAGACCCACCTATCCCCTGAGGCTTGTCTCCTGTGGTTATTAAGCTAAGTTTATCACTGAAATACCGGAGCATTTCAGAGTTAAAGATATATGGCTAAAATCACACAGCTAGTGTGATGCATTTTTCCCAATCTGTGGGCAACATGTATCAGCTGTCAGGTTCCCTTCAAAGGGATTTTCCACTACTCATCAGACAAACCCTCCTCAATCCGTATGTTTCCCCCACATTTAGAATAACACTTAGTCACCTCCAGGGCTGGCATTCCAGCGGGGTTGGCGCTCGCTCTCTTGTGATCGTGGACCAATGTAACGTCACACAATTGTGGTAGCGAATCAGTGGTCGCTTCACTCGGCCCTCCTTCGGATGCATCACAATCAGCGGCTGCTTCACTTGTTCCTCCTTCAGATGTATCTGTGCCACCCCTGCAGCAGTCGAACTGCTCGGATCCGGGGTGGCTGTGGCTCGAGGGTCTACGGACCCGGGGGCTTGCGGTCACTCGAATGTAAAGGGAGTATTTACAGGGGACAAATGTTTGTGATGCCACCTGCGGGTTGCAGTAAGGGGAGTACCGCCGCTGCCAAAGGGAGTACCGGGGCAGATGGTGTGGGGGCAGCAAGGTGTAAGTCCCCCCCACAGGTAGGGAAGGCTCCGGATGGTGGGGGAAAAGCAGGGTTGGTAATCGGGTGGCACAGCCTTGGGAAAGCAGGGTGCAGGGGTCAGGTTACTCACTGCGCTATCGTGGTGCTGCATTAGGTGGAATAAGCAGACAGACACTCACACAGATGGTAAACCAAAGTCTCTAGGTACTGCAGTCCCTACGTGGTGGGTAGGGGACTTGTCCAGGTCCCGCTCCCATTAGTGTCACTTGGTAAGTCCGGAGCTTTGCCTCTGTGCACAAAATTGATTGACCGTTGTGGCCCCTCGGCTTGAAGCTTTCGGGGCCCCGCTACCCGTGTGTGTGGTAGCTGTGCTCTTGATGGCTGGCACTTGGGATTTCAGTGGGTTGTGTGCTTTGGAGAACCCTATCCCCCGCGTTGTGCTGATGCCTTCAATCTCTGAGCTCTTGGGGAAAGTTCATAAAAAGACTATCCTCCACAGGTTAATTATCAAGGCGCCTGAAGCTCTTCCCTGATCTAGGGTCCTGTACCCTGTCGTGCTCGGTAATGGTAAGGTAATTAGGCTTTCTGGTGCCAACAGTCCTCCTAGACTGCGTCCATTACACCCCTGTCCAGTGTTCCTGATACCGGTCCCCGACTCCTGTGGTCCCGGACCACCGTCTGCGACCCAATCTGTCGCCTCCCTGGGAGCTACAACTCCCCAGATCCTCTCTTTGAGGGCTAACACTGTTCTCTCTCGTCTCCCCTCCCACCAGTCTGCCTGACCCCTAGGTGGGCGGCCGTGCTCCAACTTGACCAACCCACTGGAGGGTCTTGAAGGTCATGGTGTGAGGTGCGGTTGGGATTTGTAGTGCAGATGTTAGTGACACCGTTTTTGGGAACCTGGAACCATGATGGGGGGGGGGGTAGGCCCTGGCCCTGCACCCTGGGGGTACAGGATTCAGTTCCCTGTATCACCCTGATGTATTCAGGGGCGCTAGATATCACAATCAGTGCCTGCTTCACTCGTCCCTCCTTCAAACGTATCACAATGAGCAGCTGCTTCACTCGTCCCTTCTTCAGACGTATCACAATGAGCGGCTGCTTCACTCGTCCCTCCTTCAGACGTATCACAATGAGCAGCTGCTTCACTCGTCCCTTCTTCAGACGTATCACAATGAGCAGCTGCTTCACTCGTCCCTTCTTCAGACGTATCACAATGAGCGGCTGCTTCACTCGTCCCTTCAGACGTATCACAATGAGCAGCTGCTTCACTCATCCCTCCTTCAGACGTATCACAATGAGCAGCTGCTTCACTCGTCCCTCCTTCAGACGTATCACAATGAGCAGCTGATTCACTCGTTTCTTCTTCAGACGTATCACAATGAGCGGCTGCTTCACTCGTCCCTTCAGACGTATCACAATGAGCAGCTGCTTCACTCATCCCTCCTTCAGACGTATCACAATGAGCAGCTGCTTCACTCGTCCCTCCTTCAGACGTATCACAATGAGCAGCTGATTCACTCGTTTCTTCTTCAGACGTATCACAATGAGCAGCTGCTTCACTCATCCCTTCAGACGTAGACGTATCACAATGAGCAGCTGCTTCACTCGTCCCTTCTTCGGGCTTATCACATACATCTGGAGCAGGGTTGGCACCTCAACTTTTTATATTTTCTGGACACTATCAAAAAATCATGGACAGACCAGTTTTACAGACGCATTGGAAAATAATAAACATTCTGATTATAAGTGATCCATATCTACAACCCATACTTGTGATAAGACGACATCAGCTTCATTTACTGTAATTGATCAAAACTACAGTCAAAATAATCTGTATAAAACTTTCTTCAGCTTAAAAAAAAAAAAAAAAAAGCCCCGGAAGCCTTTAATTTTTTTTTATGGACTGAACAAAAAAGTGCCTTATTTATATGGACTGTCCTGGAATTTCTGGACGGTTCGCAGCTCAAGTCTGGAGGAAGAGAGCAGCATTGTCTATTTGTTGGGATGGAAGAGAAGTGTCCAAGAGTAAAATGACCACTGATTGGCCACCGGGATCATGTGACCTCATACAGATACCGTATGTGATCCCGGGAAAAACAGTGCCAACACCTCTGGAACGGCACCGATTATGCGATCATGAGTGTTGAAATTTTAAATGGGGGAAACATACGGACTGAGAAGGGAGTGACCAAGTAGTGGAGAACCCCATTAACAGCTTCAAAATACAGAAAACTGAAATCAGTTGCATTAAAAAATGCTGTAAAACCCATGTACAATGCACTTTAGGACATTGACAATCCCTATACATGGTGGATGCTTCGTGGTTGCAGAATTCTTCTTCAATACCAGTGCACAGTGAGCGATTAATACAAGGAACCAGCAGGGATCACCTCTGCCTCTCCAGCATGATGCAAGGTTATTTATACCTTCAGAGCGTAGTCACAAATCCCACTTATTGCAGCATTGGCTCATTAAGTCACGACTAGAACCCCTACTTTACACTACAGCACCTGCAATCTGCTCATATGGGATTATTAGGTATAAACATGTTACATATACACATGGAAGATATCAGATATCATCCATAGTCCTACATGTGATGATCACAATGTATATCTGCAGGGTCTACAATCACAAAGGTTTGTCTGTTACACACGGGTCCATGTGCTATTTCCATATTGTAGGAAACTAAAGATGGGGAATAAAAACACCTGCACCCATGAATATCTTTTTCTGAGAAAGCTGGGTGACACCGCTGCCATCACAGCCCCCACTAGGGATTTTACTTAGGCTTTCCATAAGCCAGCATTACAAATTTGACTAGTTATATATAATAACCTCATAGCTCCTATATAATGTGTATCCCCATTAAAGAGAATGTCAGCAAGTTTTTTTGCTGGAATCTGAGCATGATGGAGGGGCTAAGAGCCCGATTCCAGTGAGATGTCCCTTACTGGGCTATTTGCTGTAGTTTTGATAAAATCCCTGTTTTTCCTGCTGTAGAAGTGGTCAGAATGCGGAGCTGTGCATAACCCCGCCCACACCCGATTGGCAGCTTCATGTGAATTTGTCAGCAAGCTTCCAATCAGATCAGTGTTGGATGGGAAGTTAGTTGGATTGCAGTGCACACACCTAGTACTGCAGTGATAATCTCCTGCTGATAAAACACAGATTGTATTGAAACTAGATCGCACAGCCTAATAAGTGACACATTCCTGGAAGGCTCACTGCCTCTACATTACGCTGCCCTCAGATTAAGGAGCAAAAACCTGCTGACTGATTCCCTTTAAAAAAAAAAAAAACTGTCAGTGGATCATAAGTGGTCAGTTTTGCTCTAGTTTCTAGTTCGAGTAGTCTGTTCTCTAATAAAAAAATAAAATAAAATAAATAGTAATAAAAATCTACTTTTTTTTTTTTTTTTTACTTAGTCCTCCCAAAGTGCAATTTTGTATGAGATTTAGGGCATTCTCTTAGGGTAATAATGCAGAGTAGGCTAAAACCATGCCCCCCAACCAATCTAAGGAGAAGCATCTATGGGGAAGGGGGGGGGGAGGGGAGCCAAAAACATGAAAATGTGCATATGCACTAAATAAAAAAGCCCAAATCACTGCAACTGTATGACAGATGTAAAGAAATGCATAAGAAGGGAAGCAGCAGATATAAAAAAAATTGGTCACTTTTGACCCGGTGAGAGGTTGGGTGGCAGCACTGCCGCAGCGGGCGATTACACCCACGTACTACAATTCTCCTACAGAGTCTGCACTTGATGTAATGTGTAACCAAACATCCTTCCGCTTCACTCCAAGGAATTCTTGATGTTGTAGAAACTGCTAAACCAGTTGAGTCTGTACATACAAAGCTCCTAGTATACGCACACCACCAGCGGCGGCCGGGCGGACAGGAGCGCAATTGTTGTGGATACAGAAGTCCTCCGCTCAGTCAGTTAGGTTAACATAATAATGTTTTATGCACGGATTTTATTGGTGTAATAATATAAAACACCATTCAGTCTACGAGAAGAAAGAACAAACGATGAATAAGAATAATGTAAAGACTGCAGCTAATGTGAACAGACGCTAATCTGCAAACAGCAAGAAAGGGTTAAGAACCTTTATGTCCATATTTGTACACACAGGAACCGGGACAATATAATACAAAAGAATCATAAAACCCAAAGAAAAACAGCAGTTTTCTCTAAATCTATTCTTCTACATTAGGGGTTGTTCTCATTCTGCCGAGATGGGAATGTCAGGGACAGAAAGACAGGGTCCGGCTGACACTCTCCATGAACCCCATGGAAATAAGGGGGAGTTATGAAGAAGCACAGCTCTGCCTGACTCGGCTGTTTCTGAAGGTGCACCTCCCTTGGTTGGAGAAATTTCCACCTTGGCTAAGAAAGGCTGAGATGAGAGCAATTTTTGTGGTCTTTAGCAAAGGGGCGAGTGTCATTATTTGGGGGCGCAGCTTTAGGCTGATCTCACTCATTCCCCCATCAGCACCGACCATAGAAATTAGCACTAAAAACAAGTCTGATATCTCCAGAACTGTGGCGGATTTTGCGGGGCCGATTTTGTGGGGCCAGAATGATATAAGGAAATAAGGGCCACTTGTCAGTTGATGACAGACCCAGTATAACAACAAGTGTTCTGCCTGTTCTAGCACAGCGTGATGAGAGGAGCCTCTTGAAATTGAACATTAAGGTTTTTATCGCCACCTTTTACAGACACGTACTACCCTGGTACAGCCACATCACCACGAGAGTCCATGGTTGCATAACCCCCTTTATCCTTTTCAGTGAACGTTAGAATTGGTGTAAATCGATTCTCTAGAACCCGATCCAGCAGGCAGGTCGGCAATCCGCAGGTCGGCAATCCGCAGGTCGGCAATCCGCAGGTCGGCAATCCGCAGGTCGGCAATCCGCAGGTCGGCAATCCGCAGGTCGGCAATCCGCAGGTCGGCAATCCGCAGGTCGGCAATCCGCAGGAGACGGACCTCTATCCTGACCACCTGCTCTGCTCTTCTTTTGATTAACCAGCCTGATGCATGCAACGCCATTGCTAAAGTGTGGTGCACATGTGATGACAAGCCAGGCCGTCTAATCAACAGAAGAGCTGTCAACAGAGGGGATGCTGCAGGTAACAGGCAGTCCACAGGACGCCTGTCTGACCACCACTGACCTGGCTGCAGCGCAGCTCCTGCAGATCGATTTCTACTAAATCTATTTAATGTGTATTATTTGACTGCAGGTATTCCAAACGTAACAGGATTATTAAGGAATGCTACAAAGCATGCAGCAGAGCAAGGGGATATTAATAGGGTTGTCTGGTTCACCAAATCCATCTCAAATATACTATAAGTACTGTATTTTTCTGACTGTAAGGAGCACCTATGTTTTAGATGCAAAAATTAGGGTAAGAAATTTTAAATTAAATAATGTGGTCATGACGCACTGTTACGGGGGGTAAAGGAAGAGGGATCTGCTGCTGACATGGGGGTAAAGTCCCCCAATTCTGTATTAATGTCTCGGGCCTCTTCCAGATATCTATCCCCCATTTTGGTATATATGTCTTCCATCCTCAGCCCACCCTGTTATATATACAGTTAGGTCCAGAAATATTTGGACAGTGACACAATTTTCGCGAGTTGGGCTCTGCATGCCACCACATTGGATTTGAAATGAAACCTCTACAACAGAATTCAAGTGCAGATTGTAACGTTTAATTTGAAGGTTTGAACAAAAATATCTGATAGAAATTGTAGGAATTGTACACATTTCTTTACAAACACTCCACATTTTAGGAGGTCAAAAGTAATTGGACAAATAAACCAAACCCAAACAAAATATTTTTATTTTCAATATTTTGTTGCGAATCCTTTGGAGGCAATCACTGCCTTAAGTCTGGAACCCATGGACATCACCAAACGCTGGGTTTCCTCCTTCTTAATGCTTTGCCAGGCCTTTACAGCCGCAGCCTTCAGGTCTTGCTTGTTTGTGGGTCTTTCCGTCTTAAGTCTGGATTTGAGCAAGTGAAATGCATGCTCAATTGGGTTAAGATCTGGTGATTGACTTGGCCATTGCAGAATGTTCCACTTTTCTGCACTCATGAACTCCTGGGTAGCTTTGGCTGTATGCTTGGGGTCATTGTCCATCTGTACTATGAAGCGCCGTCCGATCAACTTTGCGGCATTTGGCTGAATCTGGGCTGAAAGTATATCCCGGTACACTTCAGAATTCATCCGGCTACTCTTGTCTGCTGTTATGTCATCAATAAACACAAGTGACCCAGTGCCATTGAAAGCCATGCATGCCCATGCCATCACGTTGCCTCCACCATGCTTTACAGAGGATGTGGTGTACCTTGGATCATGTGCCGTTCCCTTTCTTCTCCAAACTTTTTTCTTCCCATCATTCTGGTACAGGTTGATCTTTGTCTCATCTGTCCATAGAATACTTTTCCAGAACTGAGCTGGCTTCATGAGGTGTTTTTCAGCAAATTTAACTCTGGCCTGTCTATTTTTGGAATTGATGAATGGTTTGCATCTAGATGTGAACCCTTTGTATTTACTTTCATGGAGTCTTCTCTTTACTGTTGACTTAGAGACAGATACACCTACTTCACTGAGAGTGTTCTGGACTTCAGTTGATGTTGTGAATGGGTTCTTCTTCACCAAAGAAAGTATGCGGCGATCATCCACCACTGTTGTCATCCGTGGACGCCCAGGCCTTTTTGAGTTCCCAAGCTCACCAGTCAATTCCTTTTTTCTCAGAATGTACCCGACTGTTGATTTTGCTACTCCAAGCATGTCTGCTATCTCTCTGATGGATTTTTTCTTTTTTTTCAGCCTCAGGATGTTCTGCTTCACCTCAATTGAGAGTTCCTTAGACCGCATGTTGTCTGGTCACAGCAACAGCTTCCAAATGCAAAACCACACACCTGTAATCAACCCCAGACCTTTTAACTACTTCATTGATTACAGGTTAATGAGGGAGACGCCTTCAGAGTTAATTGCAGCCCTTAGAGTCCCTTGTCCAATTACTTTTGGTCCCTTGAAAAAGAGGAGGCTATGCATTACAGAGCTATGATTCCTAAACCCTTTCTCCGATTTGGATGTGAAAACTCTCATATTGCAGCTGGGAGTGTGCACTTTCAGCCCATATTATATATAATTGTATTTCTGAACATGTTTTTGTAAACAGCTAAAATAACAAAACTTGTGTCACTGTCCAAATATTTCTGGACCTAACTGTATGTCCCCCATCCTTGTTTAAATGTCCCTCATTCTGGTATATATGTTCCCCATCGCAGGATTATTCTGGTATACATGTCCCCCATCCTGGTATATGTGTCTCCCATCGCAGGATTATTCTGTTATACATGTCCCCCTCCTGGTATATACGTCTCCCATCGCAGGATTATTCTGTTATACATGTCCCCCTCCTGGTATATACGTCTCCCATCGCAGGATTATTCTGTTATACATGTCCCCCTCCTGGTATATACGTCTCCCATCGTGGACTCATTCAACTAATAAATATATATATATATATATATATATATATATATATATATATATATATATATATATATATATATATATATATATATATATATATATATATATATATACACACACATATACACACACACATATATACACACACACACCAGGATGGAGGACATATGTCCCCCATTCTGGTATATATGGCCCCCATCCTGGTATATATACTGTATGTCCCCCATCATGGGCCCATCCTAGTATAGATGTCCCCCATCCTGGTATATATGTCCCCCGTCATGGGCCCATCCTGGTATATATACTGCACGTTATGTCACACATTAAAAAATATACGACTCTGTTCACCTTCCATCCACTCCCCAGGTGCGTGGTGTCCTCTTCTGATGCCCAAAACTGACTGTGGTGTGTAAGTGAAGGGCAGCACATGACGTCACGGCCATGCACCCCCAGTCACACACAGACATCAGCTGCCAGCTAATCCAAAATGACTATTCATTGCTCCAAGTAAAATATATCTTTGTACCGTGTTAGCCAGTAGAGATTTTTTTATATTCATTGCTCCCAATGCTCATAATCCAGTCCATCTCTCAGCACCAGCTTCAGTGTCGAGAGGTGCGCGGGATTATAGGTGCAGGGAGCAGGGAATATTCATTTTCTTTAAATGAAGGCACATGTGTTCGCCCCAGCCACTAGTGTCCTGCAGCAGCAACCCCGCTCCTGCCTCATGTAACATGCTCCTCCACCACCGCCGGACCCCCGGCATGTACAAACAGCAAAGCAATCTCAGATCAGCTTATTAATGGTGGAATCTGCATTGCATTAAATGTTAGTAATTATTTCCTGAAGATGTTAATGAGGCTTTACTTAGTCATATTATTTGGAGAATAAATGTAACTGAATAAGAGACAGAATGTATCAGCACCAGACAATATCTGCAGTGATTAATGTACGCCTAGTGTTATCTCATCTTTTGTATTAAGAAAATGGAAGAATTGGCAAGAGGTGATGAAACTCGGCTCAGTCACCTGCTGACTTAGTATATTATGCTTTCAATGCTAAATACGAAGCCTCCACACTGCCCCTGTTAGCTCTCGTCACAACAAGGCTCCCCAAAAAGTCACAGCAAAGGACATGGATGTAAAAGACGAACACCCACGGCATTTTACCCCTCTACTACAAACACACTACAGGGCTTTTAGCAAATCTGCAGCATTTTCAACCCATTCAAATGAAGGCGGGGGGGGGGGGGGGGCCATTAAAAACACACGCAAAAAAATAAATAAAAAAAAAAAAAAATGCAGACATTTTCATTCTTCAGAAAACAAACGCGTGCACATAGCATAACAACTGATGCCAAAGATGCTCCCTAGACACTGCAGCAAACGTGTATCCCCCGAGCATAGCGGTGCCCAAAAGGAGCAGACAAAGCGCTATATACAGCGTACACAGCATGGCTGCCCCCACGGAAAATCCACTGAGAAATAAACTGCAAAGGCACAACACACAGCATGACAAACCTACTCCGTGGTTCCCAATCTATAGTAATCAGATAACGAGGACGGTTAACCTTTCACAATGAAGAGCTCGTCAATCCCAACCTATGGTAAGATCAATAGAGATTTCACTGACGAAAAAGCAGTCCTGATCCTTAAATAGCGATGCTCATAGGTGACATGAACCAGCTATCCCTCACTTAACCTGGACACAATTGTTACGCATGTCTAGAAAAGGAAACAAAAAGCAGAAAATTATATATATATATAATAATATATTATATATAAATATATATATAATAAACTTTTTTTTTATATATATATATATATATATATATATATATATATATATATATATATATATATATATAAAAGTTTATTTATTTATTTATTTAAAATCAGCAGCGGATTGTTCAAGATTGTCAGTATTCTCATATTTCTAATGCTATATTGTATCTCCAAGATCATATCCCAATATGCAGCAGGTGTAAATTATAATAGTATTAGCAAATACCTCAAATTAGAAATGTAGTATAGTAGTATATTTTCCTGATTAGCTAGATCTCTTACCTCATGTGCAGGGCATTACAGTAGCTTAAGTATCCATGGTTACAATCACATATATAGTTACAGTTAGTTGCTAGTGGTGGTAACCATGGATACCTAAACTACTGTAATGTCCTGCACATGAGGTAAGAGATACAGCTAATCAGGAGAACTATACTACAATTCTAATTTGAGATTTTTGCTAATGTTATTGTACTTACTACATATTGGAATAGGATCTTAAGGGCTGTGTTCCCATGATGGAGTTTTTGACACGGAGTATTTTTACTCAGCCAGAAACGCAGAGCACAGTGGATGGATTCATAGAAATTTCCTGCCCACTGTCCTATTTTACTCAGTGTAAGCTGACCTGATGCGGTTTAGTTTCTTTCCACAGTGGGAATGCATACATAAAAAAAATGCATGTAATGAACACGAAAGTATATAAAGCCAAATACCAGGAAGTACCAAAAACAATGCAGCTTTGTTTAAAACCGGACAAAATAAAGACAAAAAACGGCAGCATCAAAAAGAGATAGAATGCATGTAAAAAAGTGTGAGGAACCGAATTTACATAATAGGTGCAGAAATTCTGCAACATCAAAATCTCACCTTTTTTAACATTATTGTTTTTATTATATTGCCCTTTAATAATAATAATAATAATAATAATAATAAAACAGGCAGATGAGTTAGGGTCCAGCTCCTGGGACCTCAGCAATCGCTTGAATCTCCCGAAAATTCACCAATAGATATGCAGCTCTTGTGTAAGCGCACAGAGCAGGGGACAGATCCAATAGAATACATTGGATTTGTAACACTTCTCGGAGGTCTTTGAGCGATCCATGGGGGTCTAAGGACCCAAACCCACACCAATCTGCTTGCAATTACAAAAAAAAAAAAAAGGCAGTAATTAGATATATGTAGCAAAAGGAGCACAAATACTGACGGTACTTCATGTAAGGCCGGAGTCACACTTGCGAGCAGGGGCGTAACTACTGCGGTCGCAGAGGTTGCCACTGCGACTGGGCCCACGGGGTTATAGGGGCCCGGCAGCCGCTCTACAGAGCCGGCTCCTCTCTGTAAGAGAGGAGATGCGCTGTGTAGTGGCCGACTATGTGACTGCCAGGGGGCCAGCCTGTGAGAGTCAGGGGGGCCCGGTGTCAGTAGAGGGGCCCCTGACCTGGAGAGGCATTTCTGACCTGCAGCAGAGCAGAAGGGCTTCTGCACAGAAGACTGAATCCATCCTGCCAGGACCTGCGATGATGTCATGTGCCCATGTGACTGTGTGGGAGAGGAGACACAGGTTTGCCGGGCAGAAAGCATCAGAAGATACTGATTCCTGAAGGAGATTTGGACACATGATGACTGGTGATGAGAAAAGAGGGGACATGAGGGGGAGGGGGGTGCAGGGTGAGTGGCATATGAGGGGTGCAGACTGTGACAGAAGAATGTGAAGGGGTGCAGAGTGTTTGAGAGGGGTAAGTTGGGGTACAGGCATGGTGAGATATGTGGGGCAGGGTGTGTGACATATGGGGGTGTAGTGTGTGTGATATGGGGGGGTGCAGGCTGTATGAGGAGCACGGTGTGTGACATATGGGGGCAGGGGGCGTAACTACCACGGTCGCAGGGGTCGGAAGGAGAAGAGAGGTACTTGTTTTCTTATTTTGCTGGCTGCATGAGACGTAGAGGCCCTGTGGGGACTGGCTGTATGACACATGGAGGCCCTGGGGGGTGGGGGGTGGCTGCATGACACACGGAAGCCCTGGGGGGGGCTGCATGACACATAGAAGCCCTGGGGGGGGGCTGCATGACACATGGAAGCCCTGGGGGGGGCTGCATGACACATGGAAGCCCTGGGGGGGGGGTGGCTGCATGACACATGGAGGCCCTGGTGGGGCTGGCTGCATGACACATGGAGGCCCTGGGGGGTGGGGGGTGGCTGCATGACACACGGAAGCCCTGGGGGGGCTGCATGACACATAGAAGCCCTGGGGGGGGGCTGCATGACACATGGAAGCCCTGGGGGGGGCTGCATGACACATGGAAGCCCTGGGGGGGGGGTGGCTGCATGACACATGGAGGCCCTGGTGGGGCTGGCTGCATGACACCTGCGGGTGCTGGCTGCATGACACATGAAGGCCCTGGGGGGGCTCGCTGCATGACACATGGAGGCCCTGGGGAGGCTGGCTGCATGACACATGGAGGCCCTGGGGGGGGGGGCTGGCTGCATGACACATGGAGGTCTATGGGACTGCATATTAAACATGAAGGACACCTTATACATGGAGTATAGGGGTGCATTATACATGGAGGAGTATGGGGCTGCATAATACAATATGATGATTTATGGGGCTGCATTATAATACATATAGGACTATGGGGGCTACATTATAACATATGGAGGACTATGGAGGCTACCTTACACATGGATTATGGGGGTGCGTTATAAAACATGGAGGACTATGTGGTGCAGTATAAAATATGGTGGAAAACTATGGGGTTAATAATATATGAGGACTATGTGGTGCAGTATAATATATGAATGACTATGGGGTGAATTATAATATTTGGAGGATTTTGGGAAATGCATTATAATTCATGGAGGACTATGGGGGTGCATTCTAATATATGAAGGGTTATGTGGCATCCTTTATACTATATGGAAGGCTGTGTGGGGGCCATTATAATATTTGGAGAACTATATAATAGGGGGGACAAAGATACAAGCATGGGATGGAAATGTTTTGTGCAGAGGGAAAAGGGCTCTTTCTCTCAGCACCCAGCTTTCCCATGCTCGGCTGTACATCTTCTCTCAGCACCCAGCTTTCCCATGCTCTGATATGAGAAAGCTGGGCGCGGAGGGAAAGATGTATAGCAGAGCATGGGAAAGCTGGGTGCCGAAGACAAGATGGATTTCATATCATGGGAAACCTGGATGCTGTGGGTAAAAGCCAAGTGTCAGCGTCATGATCCTGTACCCCGAGTGTCAGTGTCATTATCCCGTTCCTTAAGTGTCGGTGTACGTGGAGGGGGGGCCCGGTCCAAATTTTGCACCAGGGCCCAACAAACTCCAGTTACGTCACTGCTCGCGCGTAACTTGCACGAGTCTTACATCACCCGGCACGGCCGCACACTCTCCTGACAGGAGTGGGTCAGCAGCATATATTTCTATGCAGCTGAGACGCTCCTGTCAGGAGAGTGTGTGGTCGTTCCGGATGATGCGGCGAGTCACTCGCAAGTGTAACTCCAGCCTAAGAGCCTAAGAGACCATAAAATCCTTTGACGGAATAGTCATGCGAGCCCTTATTTATTTTACGGTACTGCACTCCCAGCGATTCCCCATTATATTCCCCATGTACTTTATGCCTTTGTTCAGTTCATGTTGCTGCAGAGAATTTTATTTCCTAATCTCTGCTCGGCCTTATCAGACTAAACGCTCCATTGTTCCCAAAAGTATTTTATATTTCTATATCTGAAAACATAGTAAAAAATAAATAAATAATAGGCTACTGGAGTCAGCCTGGGGATCCCACGCCAAACCCATTTTTTTCAAGAATGACAAGGATCAATAGCGGTTCAGGGCGATGAACACAATGCAGAAACGTGGCCGGAGTCCAAGAAACCTTGTGTTAGATTTTTTTTTACTTTGTGGCTTCATTTATCATCGCTGCTGTGCCGTCACCTCCCACCACAAACGACTGAAACCTAAACCTTTCTGGAAAGATTGCAAGGTGCGGACTGATGATAACACTGCATTGAGGTCTGGTAAGATAACGATACCAAGCGGCCTGCGACTGCTTAGACAATGGGCAGCTATACTGTGTATAGTCATTTGTAAATACAAAAACTATTTTTTATGCCTTTGAAAGGGGAAATCTGTACAAGGATTCCAGCAGAAAGAGTTAGACTCTAAACTTAACTGATAAAATATAAAAACAAAACACTCACTACGATCAAATACGGTAAGTTAAATTACATTTTTACCCCCTCTTTGGCTACCACAAAGCCGCACTGTAGGGGATCTGATGCATATTTTTTGTGCATCTGAACCATCAACAAATGAATGAATTCTGCTAGCCCCATTCACATGTAGGATGCGAATTTAAAGGGTATGGACACCTTCGGTGTGGGGTGGGGTGGGGAGGGGGGGATGGAGTTAACAGCATTTTGGGGTAAAAGTCAATTGTCGCTAATGGATTTCATTACAAATTTTGTAGATTCCCCTCTGCTGCCCTATTTGTTGCTAGCTGCAGAATAAATTAGCAGAATCTGTTCTGATGAGAGGGTATACATGCTATCTTTGTCCTTCAGAGCTTCTTGAAGAAGATTAATGGCCACTTGGAAATCATGTTGAACTTTGGAGTCTGAAATCATTTTTGTGTGTGTGGATTGCAAATATAGGTTTGGCATTAAAACAGCACACATGCCACAATAGTCACAGCGAATTAAAAAAGCACCATACTTAAAAGGGGCTGTCCTATAAAGTACATATTAATCAATAGCTCTTGGAATAATAATAATTTTCACAATTGGATGTTTAAATAAATATGTTCCTGGACTGAGATAATGTTATATATGTGTGGTGCTCTGTACTGTGTAATGGCAGTGTCTGACCGTGCAGAGCTGCTCCAGTTCATGATTGATTGCTGTGGATAGACAAGCGCAATAGGGTCTTACCCAAAAACAGAGGCGAGATCAAGGAGGGCTGCTCGCTCCCCTTGTGTGGTTGTGTGACACGCAACCAGTAATCCAGTAATACAGGCGCAAAATCCACGAGCAATACTGGAACAAGAAAAAAAAAAACGTGGAAGAAGAAACGCGCTGCTGCCGACAAAGGTAGATCCAATATACGGATAATGTGAGAGGTGGTTTATTTCTATGCGTTTTGAAGTGAAGACCCACTTCTTTAGGAAATCCAACGGATCTTCTTCCACATTTTTTTTTTGTTCCAAGATTTCCAGTTCATGATTGGCACATACCACAGATCTTGTATACTCACTTGTGATAAGCGAGTATACAGATGAAACAGCAGTGGTATACAGCTGCTACTTTCTGGAGGTAACATATTTGTCTGCCTGAGGTAAATCAAATCATTGTAAGAGGCGCACCATGGTCACGTACAAACATTCAGTATTTGGTGAGGTTTTTACCTCCGTATTTGCAAGCCAAAACCAGGAGTGGGACGATCAGAGGAAAAGTATAATAGAAGCACGGGGACCACTTCTATATTTATTACCCACTCCTGGTTTTGGCTTGCAAATACTGAGGTAAAAACCTCACCAAATACTGAATGTTTGTACTTGACCATGGTGCGCCTTTTACATTTTTTTGATTTACCTCAGGCACACAGATGTGTTACCTCAGAAAGTAGCAGCTGTGAGCCCCTGCTGTTTTATCTGCATGCTCACTTATCACGAGTGAGTATACCAGATCTGTGGTATGTGCAAAACTCACCATATACTCACCGTGTGCACGTGGCCTACATGTCACTGACTTGATTCACTCCTGTGTTACATCAGCAAGGGAAATGTGTTACCTCAGAAAACAGCAGCTGTGAGCCTCTGCTGTTTTATCTGCATACTCACTTATCACGAGTGAGTATACCACTCGTGATGTGGTATGTGCAAAACTCACCATATACTCACCGTGTGCACGTGGCCTACATGTCACTGACTTGATTCTCTCCTGTGTTACATCAGCAAGGGAAATGTGTTACCACAGAAAACAGCAGCTGTGAGCCTCTGCTGTTTTGTAAGTGATTTATGCTTCCCTTTCCTGGACAGGAACAGCAGTATGTGGCAACCAGGAACTTGAACAGCTCTGTGTGGTCAGACACGGCCATTACACAGTACACAGCAGGGGCACATATATAAAATTATCTCAGCACTGAAATATTGTTTTCTTAACAAATCCAACTGTGGAACTTTTTATTATTACAAGATCTATTAGTTAAAATGAGCTTTGTTGGTGAAGCAACCTCATACATAGGACTCTTCTGCTTTCTGTTCCCTAGCTATACCCACACTTACACCTGTACCAATGGGTTTATGGAAATCCAAACAGAATTTCAAATGCCATATGAAAGTAATCAATTCCAAAAACAGGAGCAAGTTAGCCATGTTATTTTCTCTAATGTACAACCTTAAAAGGGTTGTCGAGGATTAAAGAGAAAAAAAAAAGTGTCCCCTTTTTTTCCCCAAGAAACAGCATCACTTGCATCAGTTGGCTGATATTGTAGTTCATATCTAGTGATGATGCTCGATAGTCGTAGGATGGGCACGACACAAATTCCCGAGTATAATGGAAGTCAATGGGGGAACTCAAGTATTTTTCCAGGAAATCTCCCGAAAAAATGCTTCAGACCCCAGTGATTTCTATTATACTCAGGTGCTCGAGTCACACCCATCCGAGCATCCAACTACGAGTACCAAGCATGGTAGTACTCGCTCATCACTATTCATATCATATCACTTGAATGGGGATAAACAGCAATACTAGACACAACCTCTGGACAGATGGGGCGCTATTCTGTTATCTACACAACATATAAATTACATAATACAAAAGATATTTGACTTACTGATTTAAGGCCCTGTGCACACGCTGAGGTTTTTGATGCAGTTTTTTTTTTAAATCTGCATCAAAATCTGCATGCTTCTCTTGAAGCTAGGAAAGTCTATGGGATTTTGGATTTGCTGTGCACACGTTGCGGTTTTTTTCTGTGCGGTTTTGGTGCAGATTTTGATGCAGAAAAAAAAATCTGCAGCATGTCAATTATTGGTCAGGTTTAGCAGCGTTTTTTCACCCATTGCCTTCAATGACCTAAAAAAAAAAAATGCACCTAAATTTCATCCGGTTTTTGACACTTTTTTTTTTGCCACAGCATGCAGATTTGGTGCAGAAAATTTCTGCACCATATCTGCAGCATGTGCACATAGCCTAATGAGTCACAAAAGGATATGGACAACTCAAGGGGCTTTTTTTTTCTTACATAAACGAATGTAGTTTTGGCAATTAAAAAACTTGAACTGTTTGCCTTTTCTAGATTCTGTATTGCACTAGCTATAGCTCACTGCAGAATGAGGTAACGGAGAATTCTTCAGTGAGCTCATTTTAATAGAGGAGTTCCTAAAATATCTTAGCTCCTGTCAGCTGATTTATTGCCACAATGTTTAGCTCAACTTCAAACTATCATAAATCAGCTAAGTGAAGCTCAGATGTCCTTAAATAATCGTTACAAACCCCCTAAGGCTATGTGCCCACGGGGACATTGTCCTGCGGATATATCCGCAAGACATTCTGCAGGTGCTCCCAGAAATCCGCAACAGAATTTTCTCTATTTCAATGCTGCGGATATACAGCGGAATGTCTTGCGGATATGGTGCGGGCATTCTGCATTGAGGATACAGTACCATGGCTTCGGCACTGCATCCTCAATGCAGAACAAGTGCTGCAGTGATCGGGGTGCTCATACTTACCTCCATCATGCAGCACCTCGCTTTCCGGCGGCCGGGTCACTGTCAGGCAGCGTCTGGTTCACTGTGCTGGAGGTGGGCGGGCCTGAACTAGCTCCGGCTGTCACATGACCGGAGCTCATGCAGGCCCCGCCCACCTCTTCCTTCCTGTACCTGGCTGGATCCACCGCGCTGCTGCCGCTGCCGCTACACCAGACGGAGAAAGTGACTCGGGTCTCTATCAAGGCAGGTAAGTATATGGGACCCTGCGGAGAAATCCGCAACAATAATTGACATGCTGCAGATTTTTCCGCACGAAAATCCGCACGATTTCCGCTGCAGAAAAATCCGCAGCGTGGGCACAGCATTTCCCAAATGCCATAGAAACATAGAAATGGCTGGGGAGTAGCTGTGCTGCAGATTTTCGGGAAATCCGCGGCTTTTCCGCGAAAAATCCGCGCATTTTCCGCAGCGTGGGCACATAGCCTAAGGATATGTGTATGTGGATAAGGCTGTGGAGAAAAAAAAAAAATCTTCTGAAAAGCCGTAACAAAACGCTAAAAAGAAAGAACATACTGCATGCATTCCTATGTAGCAAACGACTCGCTCGTCATAGGTTCAGTCTTTTGTGCATCTGTTTAGATTTCCAAAGACGCCAAGCGGTGAGATGAAATGAGCTGACCGTTCTTCAGGTGCTTTCCGTTGGTAAAACGCTCTATACTTTACAATGGAAGTCAATGGAAAGGCTCAAAAGACACTCGGACATCTTTTTAAACAGGCTGCCAATGCTTTTGCTTCAAATTCAATTAGATATTTCTTTATCGTTGAATAGAGTTAATAAAAAATATTTGGAAAGTACAAAAAAAAAAACAAAAAAAAACCCTCAAACAATGGGGGTGAAAAAACATTGAAAAGAGCTAAAGAAATTACAAAAAAACCCACTGCATTTTCTCAGATGTCGTCCTCTTGGAAAACTTGGTGGGTTCGCCCATTTAAAAAAAAGACGTCATGTGAACATACCCGAAAACAAACTCACTGGAGGATTCTTAGTTAACTCATTGTGAAATCAGCAATATACAGCGCAACGACGTGACTATAGAAGGAAAATGCTACAGAAATGTCACTAATTAATACCCGAGCAATGTATGGGATCCTTTAGTTGTATGCAGTCAGGGATATAAGCTCCTTTAGTCAGAATAGTTGTGTAGAAGAGACGACACACATTATATACAGTATATATATTATATATATTACCGACCAAACGCTTGGACACACCTTCTCATTCAAAGAGTTTTCTTTATTTTCATGACCCTGAAAATTGTAGATTCACATTGAAGGCATCAAAACTATGAATTAACACATGTGGAATTAAATACTTAACAAAAAAGTGTGAAACAACTGAAAATATGTCTTATATTCTAGGTTCTTCAAAGTAACCACCTTTAGCTTTGATTACTGCTTTGCAAACTCTTGGCATTCTCTTGATGAGCTTCAAGAGGTAGTCACCAGAAGTGGTTTTCACTTCACAGGTGTGCCCTGTCAGGTTTAATAAGTGGGATTTCTTGCCTTATAAATGGGGTTAGGACCATCAGTTGTGTTGTGCAGAAGTCTGGTGGATACACAGCTGATAGTCCTACTGAATAGACTGTTAGAATTTGTATTATGGAAAGAAAAAAGCAGCTAAGTAAAGAAAAACAAGTGGCCATCATTACTTTAACAAATGAAGGTCAATCAGTCTGAAAAATTGGG